>NW_028115685.1:0-50465 GCF_964273445.1 Streptopelia decaocto
AAAAATTTTCCAATTTTTGTCCCAATTCTTCCCATTCCCATTGAAACTTTTCAAATCCCTCTCAAAATTGTTGAAATTCTCTTGAAGCTTTTAAAATTCTCTCTAGAATTTTCAAAATCCATGGCCACATGTTTACAATTTCACATCAAAAAATGGCTAAAATTCCAGTTGAAATTTTTTCAAAGTCCCTTAAAAATTTTCCAATTTTTGTCCCAATTCTTCCCATTCCCATTGAAACTTTTCAAATCCCTCTCAAAATTGTTGAAATTCTCTTGAAGCTTTTAAAATTCTCTCTAGAATTTTCAAAATCCATGGCCACATGTTTACAATTTCACGTCAAAAAATGGCTAAAATTCCAGTTGAAATTTTTTCAAAGTCCCTTAAAAATTTTCCAATTTTTGTCCCAATTCTTCCCATTCCCATTGAAACTTTTCAAATCCCTCTCAAAATTGTTGAAATTCTCTTGAAGCTTTTAAAATTCTCTCTAGAATTTTCAAAATCCATGGCCACATGTTTACAATTTCACGTAAAAAAAAATGCTAAAATTCCAGTTGAAATTTTTTCAAAGTCCCTTAAAAATTTTCCAATTTTTGTCCCAATTCTTCCCATTCCCATTGAAACTTTTCAAATCCCTCTCAAAATTGTTGAAATTCTCTTGAAGCTTTTAAAATTCTCTCTAGAATTTTCAAAATCCATGGCCACATGTTTACAATTTCACGTCAAAAAATGGCTAAAATTCCAGTTGAAATTTTTTCAAAGTCCCTTAAAAATTTTCCAATTTTTGTCCCAATTCTTCCCATTCCCATTGAAACTTTTCAAATCCCTCTCAAAATTGTTGAAATTTTGTTAAAGCTTTTAAAAATTCTCTCTAGAATTTTCAAAATCCATGTCCACATGTTTACAATTTCACGTAAAAAAAAATGCTAAAATTCCAGTTGAAATTTTTTCAAAGTCCCTTAAAAATTTTCCAATTTTTGTCCCAATTCTTCCCATTCCCATTGAAACTTTTCAAATCCCTCTCAAAAGTGTTGAAATTCTCTTGAAGCTTTTAAAATTCTCTCTAGAATTTTCAAAATCCATGTCCACATGTTTACAATTTCACGTCAAAAAATGGCTAAAATTCCAGTTGAAATTTTTTCAAAGTCCCTTAAAAATTTTCCAATTTTTGTCCCAATTCTTCCCATTCCCATTGAAACTTTTCAAATCCCTCTCAAAATTGTTGAAATTCTCTTGAAGCTTTTAAAATTCTCTCTAGAATTTTCAAAATCCATGGCCACATGTTTACAATTTCACGTCAAAAAATGGCTAAAATTCCAGTTGAAATTTTTTCAAAGTCCCTTAAAAATTTTCCAATTTTTGTCCCAATTCTTCCCATTCCCATTGAAACTTTTCAAATCCCTCTCAAAAGTGTTGAAATTTTGTTAAAGCTTTTAAAATTCTCTCTAGAATTTTCAAAATCCATGTCCACATGTTTACAATTTCACGTAAAAAAAATGGCTAAAATTCCAGTTGAAATTTTTTCAAAGTCCCTTAAAAATTTTCCAATTTTTGTCCCAATTCTTCCCATTCCCATTGAAACTTTTCAAATCCCTCTCAAAATTGTTGAAATTCTCTTGAAGCTTTTAAAATTCTCTCTAGAATTTTCAAAATCCATGTCCACATGTTTACAATTTCACGTAAAAAAAAATGCTAAAATTCCAGTTGAAATTTTTTCAAAGTCCCTTAAAAATTTTCCAATTTTTGTCCCAATTCTTCCCATTCCCATTGAAACTTTTCAAATCCCTCTCAAAATTGTTGAAATTCTGTTGAAGCTTTTAAAATTCTCTCTAGAATTTTCAAAATCCATGTCCACATGTTTACAATTTCACGTCAAAAAATGGCTAAAATTCCAGTTGAAATTTTTTCAAAGTCCCTTAAAAATTTTCCAATTTTTGTCCCAATTCTTCCCATTCCCATTGAAACTTTTCAAATCCCTCTCAAAATTGTTGAAATTCTGTTGAAGCTTTTAAAATTCTCTCTAGAATTTTCAAAATCCATGGCCACATGTTTACAATTTCACGTCAAAAAATGGGCTAAAATTCCAGTTGAAATTTTTTCAAAGTCCCTTAAAAATTTTCCAATTTTTGTCCCAATTCTTCCCATTCCCATTGAAACTTTTCAAATCCCTCTCAAAATTGTTGAAATTCTCTTGAAGCTTTTAAAATTCTCTCTAGAATTTTCAAAATCCATGGCCACATGTTTACAATTTCACGTAAAAAAAATTGCTAAAATTCCAGTTGAAATTTTTTCAAAGTCCCTGAAAAATTTTCCAATTTTTGTCCCAATTCTTCCCATTCCCATTGAAACTTTTCAAATCCCTCTCAAAATTGTTGAAATTCTGTTGAAGCTTTTAAAATTCTCTCTAGAATTTTCAAAATCCATGGCCACATGTTTACAATTTCACGTCAAAAATGGCTAAAATTCCAGTGGAAATTTTTTCAAAGTCCCTTAAAAATTTTCCAATTTTTGTCCCAATTCTTCCCATTCCCATTGAAACTTTTCAAATCCCTCTCAAAATTGTTGAAATTCTCTTGAAGCTTTTAAAATTCTCTCTAGAATTTTCAAAATCCATGGCCACATGTTTACAATTTCACGTCAAAAAATGGCTAAAATTCCAGTGGAAATTTTTTCAAAGTCCCTTAAAAATTTTCCAATTTTTGTCCCAATTCTTCCCATTCCCATTGAAACTTTTCAAATCCCTCTCAAAATTGTTGAAATTTTGTTAAAGCTTTTAAAATTCTCTCTAGAATTTTCAAAATCCATGTCCACATGTTTACAATTTCACGTAAAAAAAATGGCTAAAATTCCAGTTGAAATTATTTCAAAGTCCCTGAAAAATTTTCCAATTTTTGTCCCAATTCTTCCCATTCCCATTGAAACTTTTCAAATCCCTCTCAAAATTGTTGAAATTCTCTTGAAGCTTTTAAAATTCTCTCTAGAATTTTCAAAATCCATGTCCACATGTTTACAATTTCACGTCAAAAAATGGCTAAAATTCCAGTTGAAATTTTTTCAAAGTCCCTTAAAAATTTTCCAATTTTTGTCCCAATTCTTCCCATTCCCATTGAAACTTTTCAAATCCCTCTCAAAATTGTTGAAATTCTGTTGAAGCTTTTAAAATTCTCTCTAGAATTTTCAAAATCCACTTCAACATGTTTACAATTTCACGTCAAAAAATGGCTAAAATTCCAGTTGAAATTTTTTCAAAGTCCCTTAAAAATTTTCCAATTTTTGTCCCAATTCTTCCCATTCCCATTGAAACTTTTCAAATCCCTCTCAAAATTGTTGAAATTCTGTTGAAGCTTTTAAAATTCTCTCTAGAATTTTCAAAATCCATGGCCACATGTTTACAATTTCACGTCAAAAAATGGCTAAAATTCCAGTTGAAATTTTTTCAAAGTCCCTTAAAAATTTTCCAATTTTTGTCCCAATTCTTCCCATTCCCATTGAAACTTTTCAAATCCCTCTCAAAATTGTTGAAATTCTGTTGAAGCTTTTAAAATTCTCTCTAGAATTTTCAAAATCCATGGCCACATGTTTACAATTTCACATAAAAAAAAATGCTAAAATTCCAGTTGAAATTTTTTCAAAGTCCCTTAAAAATTTTCCAATTTTTGTCCCAATTCTTCCCATTCCCATTGAAACTTTTCAAATCCCTCTCAAAATTGTTGAAATTCTGTTGAAGCTTTTAAAATTCTCTCTAGAATTTTCAAAATCCATGGCCACATGTTTACAATTTCACGTCAAAAAATGGCTAAAATTCCAGTTGAAATTTTTTCAAAGTCCCTTAAAAATTTTCCAATTTTTGTCCCAATTCTTCCCATTCCCATTGAAACTTTTCAAATCCCTCTCAAAATTGTTGAAATTCTCTTGAAGCTTTTAAAATTCTCTCTAGAATTTTCAAAATCCATGGCCACATGTTTACAATTTCACGTCAAAAAATGGCTAAAATTCCAGTTGAAATTTTTTCAAAGTCCCTGAAAAATTTTCCAATTTTTGTCCCAATTCTTCCCATTCCCATTGAAACTTTTCAAATCCCTCTCAAAATTGTTGAAATTCTGTTGAAGCTTTTAAAATTCTCTCTAGAATTTTCAAAATCCATGGCCACATGTTTACAATTTCACGTAAAAAAAATTGCTAAAATTCCAGTTGAAATTTTTTCAAAGTCCCTTAAAAATTTTCCAATTTTTGTCCCAATTCTTCCCATTCCCATTGAAACTTTTCAAATCCCTCTCAAAATTGTTGAAATTCTGTTGAAGCTTTTAAAATTCTCTCTAGAATTTTCAAAATCCACTTCAACATGTTTACAATTTCACGTCAAAAAATGGCTAAAATTCCAGTTGAAATTTTTTCAAAGTCCCTTAAAAATTTTCCAATTTTTGTCCCAATTCTTCCCATTCCCATTGAAACTTTTCAAATCCCTCTCAAAATTGTTGAAATTCTCTTAAAGCTTTTAAAATTCTCTCTAGAATTTTCAAAATCCATGGCCACATGTTTACAATTTCACGTAAAAAAAAATGCTAAAATTCCAGTTGAAATTTTTTCAAAGTCCCTTAAAAATTTTCCAATTTTTGTCCCAATTCTTCCCATTCCCATTGAAACTTTTCAAATCCCTCTCAAAATTGTTGAAATTCTCTTGAAGCTTTTAAAATTCTCTCTAGAATTTTCAAAATCCATGGCCACATGTTTACAATTTCACGTCAAAAAATGGCTAAAATTCCAGTTGAAATTTTTTCAAAGTCCCTTAAAAATTTTCCAATTTTTGTCCCAATTCTTCCCATTCCCATTGAAACTTTTCAAATCCCTCTCCAAATTGTTGAAATTCTCTTGAAGCTTTTAAAATTCTCTCTAGAATTTTCAAAATCCATGGCCACATGTTTACAATTTCACGTCAAAAAATGGCTAAAATGCCAGTTGAAATTTTTTTCAAAGTCCCTTAAAAATTTTCCAATTTTTGTCCCAATTCTTCCCATTCCCATTGAAACTTTTCAAATCCCTCTCAAAATTGTTGAAATTCTGTTGAAGCTTTTAAAATTCTCTCTAGAATTTTCAAAATCCATGTCCACATGTTTACAATTTCACGTCAAAAAATGGCTAAAATTCCAGTTGAAATTTTTTCAAAGTCCCTTAAAAATTTTCCAATTTTTGTCCCAATTCTTCCCATCCCCATTGAAACTTTTCAAATCCCTCTCAAAATTGTTGAAATTCTGTTGAAGCTTTTAAAATTCTCTCTAGAATTTTCAAAATCCATGGCCACATGTTTACAATTTCACGTCAAAAAATGGCTAAAATTCCAGTTGAAATTTTTTCAAAGTCCCTTAAAAATTTTCCAATTTTTGTCCCAATTCTTCCCATTCCCATTGAAACTTTTCAAATCCCTCTCAAAATTGTTGAAATTCTCTTGAAGCTTTTAAAATTCTCTCTAGAATTTTCAAAATCCATGGCCACATGTTTACAATTTCACGTCAAAAAATGGCTAAAATTCCAGTTGAAATTTTTTCAAAGTCCCTTAAAAATTTTCCAATTTTGGTCCCAATTCTTCCCATTCCCATTGAAACTTTTCAAATCCCTCTCAAAATTGTGGAAATTCTCTTGAAGCTTTTAAAATTCTCTCTAGAATTTTCAAAATCCATGGCCACATGTTTACAATTTCACGTAAAAAAAATTGCTAAAATTCCAGTTGAAATTTTTTCAAAGTCCCTTAAAAATTTTCCAATTTTTGTCCCAATTCTTCCCATTCCCATTGAAACTTTTCAAATCCCTCTCAAAATTGTTGAAATTCTGTTGAAGCTTTTAAAATTCTCTCATAGAATTTTCAAAATCCACTTCAACATGTTTACAATTTCACGTCAAAAAATGGCTAAAATTCCAGTTGAAATTTTTTCAAAGTCCCTTAAAAATTTTCCAATTTTTGTCCCAATTCTTCCCATTCCCATTGAAACTTTTCAAATCCCTCTCAAAATTGTTGAAATTCTCTTAAAGCTTTTAAAATTCTCTCTAGAATTTTCAAAATCCATGGCCACATGTTTACAATTTCACGTAAAAAAAAATGCTAAAATTCCAGTTGAAATTTTTTCAAAGTCCCTTAAAAATTTTCCAATTTTTGTCCCAATTCTTCCCATTCCCATTGAAACTTTTCAAATCCCTCTCCAAATTGTTGAAATTCTCTTGAAGCTTTTAAAATTCTCTCTAGAATTTTCAAAATCCATGGCCACATGTTTACAATTTCACGTCAAAAAATGGCTAAAATGCCAGTTGAAATTTTTTCAAAGTCCCTTAAAAATTTTCCAATTTTTGTCCCAATTCTTCCCATTCCCATTGAAACTTTTCAAATCCCTCTCAAAATTGTTGAAATTCTGTTGAAGCTTTTAAAATTCTCTCTAGAATTTTCAAAATCCATGTCCACATGTTTACAATTTCACGTCAAAAAATGGCTAAAATTCCAGTTGAAATTTTTTCAAAGTCCCTTAAAAATTTTCCAATTTTTGTCCCAATTCTTCCCATCCCCATTGAAACTTTTCAAATCCCTCTCAAAAGTGTTGAAATTCTGTTGAAGCTTTTAAAATTCTCTCTAGAATTTTCAAAATCCATGGCCACATGTTTACAATTTCACGTCAAAAAATGGCTAAAATTCCAGTTGAAATTTTTTCAAAGTCCCTTAAAAATTTTCCAATTTTTGTCCCAATTCTTCCCATTCCCATTGAAACTTTTCAAATCCCTCTCAAAATTGTTGAAATTCTCTTGAAGCTTTTAAAATTCTCTCTAGAATTTTCAAAATCCATGGCCACATGTTTACAATTTCACGTCAAAAAATGGCTAAAATTCCAGTTGAAATTTTTTCAAAGTCCCTTAAAAATTTTCCAATTTTGGTCCCAATTCTTCCCATTCCCATTGAAACTTTTCAAATCCCTCTCAAAAGTGTTGAAATTCTGTTGAAGCTTTTAAAATTCTCTCTAGAATTTTCAAAATCCATGTCCACATGTTTACAATTTCACATAAAAAAATGGCTAAAATTCCAGTTGAAATTTTTTCAAAGTCCCTTAAAAATTTTCCAATTTTTGTCCCAATTCTTCCCATTCCCATTGAAACTTTTCAAATCCCTCTCAAAATTGTTGAAATTCTGTTGAAGCTTTTAAAATTCTCTCTAGAATTTTCAAAATCCATGGCCACATGTTTACAATTTCACGTCAAAAAATGGCTAAAATTCCAGTTGAAATTTTTTCAAAGTCCCTTAAAAATTTTCCAATTTTTGTCCCAATTCTTCCCATTCCCATTGAAACTTTTCAAATCCCTCTCAAAATTGTTGAAATTCTCTTGAAGCTTTTAAAATTCTCTCTAGAATTTTCAAAATCCATGGCCACATGTTTACAATTTCACGTCAAAAAATGGCTAAAATTCCAGTTGAAATTTTTTCAAAGTCCCTTAAAAATTTTCCAATTTTTGTCCCAATTCTTCCCATTCCCATTGAAACTTTTCAAATCCCTCTCAAAAGTGTTGAAATTCTGTTGAAGCTTTTAAAATTCTCTCTAGAATTTTCAAAATCCATGTCCACATGTTTACAATTTCACATAAAAAAATGGCTAAAATTCCAGTTGAAATTTTTTCAAAGTCCCTTAAAAATTTTCCAATTTTTGTCCCAATTCTTCCCATTCCCATTGAAACTTTTCAAATCCCTCTCCAAATTGTTGAAATTCTGTTGAAGCTTTTAAAATTCTCTCTAGAATTTTCAAAATCCATGTCCACATGTTTACAATTTCACATAAAAAAAGGCTAAAATTCCAGTTGAAATTTTTTCAAAGTCCCTTAAAAATTTTCCAATTTTTGTCCCAATTCTTCCCATTCCCATTGAAACTTTTCAAATCCCTCTCCAAATTGTTGAAATTCTCTTGAAGCTTTTAAAATTCTCTCTAGAATTTTCAAAATCCATGGCCACATGTTTACAATTTCACGTCAAAAAATGGCTAAAATGCCAGTTGAAATTTTTTCAAAGTCCCTTAAAAATTTTCCAATTTTTGTCCCAATTCTTCCCATTCCCATTGAAACTTTTCAAATCCCTCTCCAAATTGTTGAAATTCTCTTGAAGCTTTTAAAATTCTCTCTAGAATTTTCAAAATCCATGGCCACATGTTTACAATTTCACGTCAAAAAATGGCTAAAATTCCAGTTGAAATTTTTTCAAAGTCCCTTAAAAATTTTCCAATTTTTGTCCCAATTCTTCCCATCCCCATTGAAACTTTTCAAATCCCTCTCAAAATTGTTGAAATTCTGTTGAAGCTTTTAAAATTCTCTCTAGAATTTTCAAAATCCATGGCCACATGTTTACAATTTCACGTCAAAAAATGGCTAAAATTCCAGTTGAAATTTTTTCAAAGTCCCTTAAAAATTTTCCAATTTTTGTCCCAATTCTTCCCATTCCCATTGAAACTTTTCAAATCCCTCTCAAAATTGTTGAAATTCTCTTGAAGCTTTTAAAATTCTCTCTAGAATTTTCAAAATCCATGGCCACATGTTTACAATTTCACGTCAAAAAATGGCTAAAATTCCAGTTGAAATTTTTTCAAAGTCCCTTAAAAATTTTCCAATTTTTGTCCCAATTCTTCCCATTCCCATTGAAACTTTTCAAATCCCTCTCAAAACTGTTGAAATTCTGTTGAAGCTTTTAAAATTCTCTCTAGAATTTTCAAAATCCATGTCCACATGTTTACAATTTCACATAAAAAAATGGCTAAAATTCCAGTTGAAATTTTTTCAAAGTCCCTTAAAAATTTTCCAATTTTTGTCCCAATTCTTCCCATTCCCATTGAAACTTTTCAAATCCCTCTCAAAACTGTTGAAATTCTGTTGAAGCTTTTAAAATTCTCTCTAGAATTTTCAAAATCCATGTCCACATGTTTACAATTTCACGTCAAAAAATGGCTAAAATTCCAGTTGAAATTTTTTCAAAGTCCCTTAAAAATTTTCCAATTTTTGTCCCAATTCTTCCCATGCCCATTGAAACTTTTCAAATCCCTCTCAAAAGTGTTGAAATTTTGTTAAAGCTTTTAAAATTCTCTCTAGAATTTTCAAAATCCATGTCCACATGTTTACAATTTCACATCAAAAAATGGCTAAAATTCCAGTTGAAATTTTTTCAAAGTCCCTGAAAAATTTTCCAATTTTTGTCCCAATTCTTCCCATTCCCATTGAATCTTTTCAAATCCCTCTCAAAATTGTTGAAATTCTCTTGAAGCTTTTAAAATTCTCTCTAGAATTTTCAAAATCCATGGCCACATGTTCACAATTTCACGTCAAAAAATGGCTAAAATGCCAGTTGAAATTTTTTCAAAGTCCCTTAAAAATTTTCCAATTTTTGTCCCAATTCTTCCCATTCCCATTGAAACTTTTCAAATCCCTCTCAAAATTGTTGAAATTCTGTTGAAGCTTTTAAAATTCTCTCTAGAATTTTCAAAATCCATGTCCACATGTTTACAATTTCACATAAAAAAATGGCTAAAATTCCAGTTGAAATTTTTTCAAAGTCCCTTAAAAATTTTCCAATTTTTGTCCCAATTCTTCCCATTCCCATTGAAACTTTTCAAATCCCTCTCAAAATTGTTGAAATTCTGTTGAAGCTTTTAAAATTCTCTCTAGAATTTTCAAAATCCATGGCCACATGTTTACAATTTCACGTCAAAAAATGGCTAAAATTCCAGTTGAAATTTTTTCAAAGTCCCTTAAAAATTTTCCAATTTTTGTCCCAATTCTTCCCATTCCCATTGAAACTTTTCAAATCCCTCTCAAAATTGTTGAAATTCTGTTGAAGCTTTTAAAATTCTCTCTAGAATTTTCAAAATCCATGGCCACATGTTTACAATTTCACGTCAAAAAATGGCTAAAATTCCAGTTGAAATTTTTTCAAAGTCCCTTAAAAATTTTCCAATTTTTGTCCCAATTCTTCCCATTCCCATTGAAACTTTTCAAATCCCTCTCAAAAGTGTTGAAATTCTGTTGAAGCTTTTAAAATTCTCTCTAGAATTTTCAAAATCCATGTCCACATGTTTACAATTTCACATAAAAAAATGGCTAAAATTCCAGTTGAAATTTTTTCAAAGTCCCTTAAAAATTTTCCAATTTTTGTCCCAATTCTTCCCATTCCCATTGAAACTTTTCAAATCCCTCTCAAAATTGTTGAAATTCTGTTGAAGCTTTTAAAATTCTCTCTAGAATTTTCAAAATCCATGTCCACATGTTTACAATTTCACGTCAAAAAATGGCTAAAATTCCAGTTGAAATTTTTTCAAAGTCCCTTAAAAAGTTTCCAATTTTTGTCCCAATTCTTCCCATTCTCATTGAAACTTTTCAAATCCCTCTCAAAAGTGTTGAAATTTTGTTAAAGCTTTTAAAATTCTCTCTAGAATTTTCAAAATCCATGTCCACATGTTTACAATTTCACATCAAAAAATGGCTAAAATTCCAGTTGAAATTTTTTCAAAGTCCCTGAAAAATTTTCCAATTTTTGTCCCAATTCTTCCCATTCCCATTGAAACTTTTCAAATCCCTCTCCAAATTGTTGAAATTCTCTTGAAGCTTTTAAAATTCTCTCTAGAATTTTCAAAATCCATGGCCACATGTTTACAATTTCACGTCAAAAAATGGCTAAAATTCCAGTTGAAATTTTTTCAAAGTCCCTTAAAAATTTTCCAATTTTTGTCCCAATTCTTCCCATCCCCATTGAAACTTTTCAAATCCCTCTCAAAATTGTTGAAATTCTGTTGAAGCTTTTAAAATTCTCTCTAGAATTTTCAAAATCCATGGCCACATGTTTACAATTTCACGTCAAAAAATGGCTAAAATTCCAGTTGAAATTTTTTCAAAGTCCCTTAAAAATTTTCCAATTTTTGTCCCAATTCTTCCCATTCCCATTGAAACTTTTCAAATCCCTCTCAAAATTGTTGAAATTCTCTTGAAGCTTTTAAAATTCTCTCTAGAATTTTCAAAATCCATGGCCACATGTTTACAATTTCACGTCAAAAAATGGCTAAAATTCCAGTTGAAATTTTTTCAAAGTCCCTTAAAAATTTTCCAATTTTTGTCCCAATTCTTCCCATTCCCATTGAAACTTTTCAAATCCCTCTCAAAACTGTTGAAATTCTGTTGAAGCTTTTAAAATTCTCTCTAGAATTTTCAAAATCCATGTCCACATGTTTACAATTTCACATAAAAAAATGGCTAAAATTCCAGTTGAAATTTTTTCAAAGTCCCTTAAAAATTTTCCAATTTTTGTCCCAATTCTTCCCATTCCCATTGAAACTTTTCAAATCCCTCTCCAAATTGTTGAAATTCTCTTGAAGCTTTTAAAATTCTCTCTAGAATTTTCAAAATCCATGGCCACATGTTTACAATTTCACGTCCAAAAATTGCTAAAATTCCAGTTGAAATTTTTTCAAAGTCCCTTAAAAATTTTCCAATTTTTGTCCCAATTCTTCCCATGCCCATTGAAACTTTTCAAATCCCTCTCAAAATTGTTGAAATTCTGTTGAAGCTTTTAAAATTCTCTCTAGAATTTTCAAAATCCATGTCCACATGTTTACAATTTCACGTCAAAAAATGGCTAAAATTCCAGTTGAAATTTTTTCAAAGTCCCTTAAAAATTTTCCAATTTTTGTCCCAATTCTTCCCATTCCCATTGAAACTTTTCAAATCCCTCTCAAAATTGTAGAAATTCTGTTGAAGCTTTTAAAATTCTCTCTAGAATTTTCAAAATCCATGTCCACATGTTTACAATTTCACGTCAAAAAATGGCTAAAATTCCAGTTGAAATTTTTTCAAAGTCCCTTAAAAATTTTCCAATTTTTGTCCCAATTCTTCCCATTCCCATTGAAACTTTTCAAATCCCTCTCAAAACTGTTGAAATTCTGTTGAAGCTTTTAAAATTCTCTCTAGAATTTTCAAAATCCATGTCCACATGTTTACAATTTCACATAAAAAAATGGCTAAAATTCCAGTTGAAATTTTTTCAAAGTCCCTTAAAAATTTTCCAATTTTTGTCCCAATTCTTCCCATTCCCATTGAAACTTTTCAAATCCCTCTCCAAATTGTTGAAATTCTCTTGAAGCTTTTAAAATTCTCTCTAGAATTTTCAAAATCCATGTCCACATGTTTACAATTTCACGTCAAAAAATGGCTAAAATTCCAGTTGAAATTTTTTCAAAGTCCCTTAAAAATTTTCCAATTTTTGTCCCAATTCTTCCCATGCCCATTGAAACTTTTCAAATCCCTCTCAAAATTGTTGAAATTCTGTTGAAGCTTTCAAAATTCTCTCTAGAATTTTCAAAATCCATGGCCACATGTTTACAATTTCACGTCAAAAAATGGCTAAAATTCCAGTTGAAATTTTTTCAAAGTCCCTTAAAAATTTTCCAATTTTTGTCCCAATTCTTCCCATTCCCATTGAAACTTTTCAAATCCCTCTCAAAATTGTTGAAATTCTCTTGAAGCTTTTAAAATTCTCTCTAGAATTTTCAAAATCCATGGCCACATGTTTACAATTTCACGTCAAAAAATGGCTAAAATTCCAGTTGAAATTTTTTCAAAGTCCCTTAAAAATTTTCCAATTTTTGTCCCAATTCTTCCCATTCCCATTGAAACTTTTCAAATCCCTCTCAAAATTGTTGAAATTCTCTTGAAGCTTTTAAAATTCTCTCTAGAATTTTCAAAATCCATGGCCACATGTTTACAATTTCACGTAAAAAAAATGGCTAAAATTCCAGTTGAAATTTTTTCAAAGTCCCTGAAAAATTTTCCAATTTTTGTCCCAATTCTTCCCATTCCCATTGAAACTTTTCAAATCCCTCTCAAAATTGTTGAAATTCTCTTGAAGCTTTTAAAATTCTCTCTAGAATTTTCAAAATCCATGGCCACATGTTTACAATTTCACGTAAAAAAATGGCTAAAATTCCAGTGGAAATTTTTTCAAAGTCCCTTAAAAATTTTCCAATTTTTGTCCCAATTCTTCCCATTCCCATTGAAACTTTTCAAATCCCTCTCAAAATTGTTGAAATTCTGTCGAAGCTTTTAAAATTCTCTCTAGAATTTTCAAAATCCATGGCCACATGTTTACAATTTCACGTAAAAAAAATGGCTAAAATTCCAGTTGAAATTATTTCAAAGTCCCTTAAAAATTTTCCAATTTTTGTCCCAATTCTTCCCATTCCCATTGAAACTTTTCAAATCCCTCTCAAAATTGTTGAAATTCTCTTGAAGCTTTTAAAATTCTCTCTAGAATTTTCAAAATCCATGGCACATGTTTACAATTTCACGTCAAAAAATGGCTAAAATTCCAGTTGAAATTTTTTCAAAGTCCCTTAAAAATTTTCCAATTTTTGTCCCAATTCTTCCCATTCCCATTGAAACTTTTCAAATCCCTCTCAAAATTGTTGAAATTCTGTTGAAGCTTTTGAAATTCTCTCTAGAATTTTCAAAATCCACTTCAACATGTTTACAATTTCACGTCAAAAAATGGCTAAAATTCCAGTTGGAATTTTTTCAAAGTCCCTTAAAAATTTTCCAATTTTTGTCCCAATTCTTCCCATTCCCATTGAAACTTTTCAAATCCCTCTCAAAATTGTTGAAATTCTGTTGAAGCTTTTAAAATTCTCTCTAGAATTTTCAAAATCCATGGCCACATGTTTACAATTTCACGTCAAAAAATGGCTAAAATTCCAGTTGAAATTTTTTCAAAGTCCCTTAAAAATTTTCCAATTTTTGTCCCAATTCTTCCCATTCCCATTGAAACTTTTCAAATCCCTCTCCAAATTGTTGAAATTCTCTTGAAGCTTTTAAAATTCTCTCTAGAATTTTCAAAATCCATGTCCACATGTTTACAATTTCACGTAAAAAAAAATGCTAATATTCCATTTGAAATTTTTTCAAAGTCCCTTAAAAATTTTCCAATTTTTGTCCCAATTCTTCCCATTCCCATTGAAACTTTTCAAATCCCTCTCAAAATTGTTGAAATTCTCTTGAAGCTTTTAAAATTCTCTCTAGAATTTTCAAAATCCATGGCCACATGTTTACAATTTCACGTCAAAAAATGGCTAAAATTCCAGTTGAAATTTTTTCAAAGTCCCTTAAAAATTTTACAATTTTTGTCCCAATTCTTCCCATTCCCATTGAAACTTTTCAAATCCCTCTCAAAATTGTTGAAATTCTGTTGAAGCTTTTAAAATTCTCTCTAGAATTTTCAAAATCCATGTCCACATGTTTACAATTTCACGTCAAAAAATGGCTAAAATTCCAGTTGAAATTTTTTCAAAGTCCCTTAAAAGTTTTCCAATTTTTGTCCCAATTCTTCCCATTCCCATTGAAACTTTTCAAATCCCTCTCAAAATTGTTGAAATTCTGTCGAAGCTTTTAAAATTCTCTCTAGAATTTTCAAAATCCATGTCCACATGTTTACAATTTCACGTAAAAAAAATGGCTAAAATTCCAGTTGAAATTATTTCAAAGTCCCTTAAAAATTTTCCAATTTTTGTCCCAATTCTTCCCATTCCCATTGAAACTTTTCAAATCCCTCTCAAAATTGTTGAAATTCTCTTGAAGCTTTTAAAATTCTCTCTAGAATTTTCAAAATCCATGTCCACATGTTTACAATTTCACGTAACAAAATGGCTAAAATTCCAGTTGAAATTTTTCAAAGTCCCTTAAAAATTTTCCAATTTTTGTCCCAATTCTTCCCATTCCCATTGAAACTTTTCAAATCCCTCTCAAAATTGTTGAAATTCTGTTGAAGCTTTTGAAATTCTCTCTAGAATTTTCAAAATCCACTTCAACATGTTTACAATATCACGTCAAAAAATTGCTAAAATTCCAGTTGAAATTTTTTCAAAGTCCCTTAAAAATTTCCAATTTTTGTCCCAATTCTTCCCATTCCCATTGAAACTTTTCAAATCCCTCTCAAAATTGTTGAAATTCTGTTGAAGCTTTTAAAATTCTCTCTAGAATTTTCAAAATCCATGGCCACATGTTTACAATTTCACGTCAAAAAATGGCTAAAATTCCAGTTGAAATTTTTTCAAAGTCCCTTAAAAATTTTCCAATTTTTGTCCCAATTCTTCCCATTCCCATTGAAACTTTTCAAATCCCTCTCAAAATTGTTGAAATTCTCTTGAAGCTTTTAAAATTCTCTCTAGAATTTTCAAAATCCATGTCCACATGTTTACAATTTCACGTAAAAAAAAATGCTAAAATTCCAGTTGAAATTTTTTCAAAGTCCCTTAAAAATTTTCCAATTTTTGTCCCAATTCTTCCCATTCCCATTGAAACTTTTCAAATCCCTCTCAAAATTGTTGAAATTCTCTTGAAGCTTTTAAAATTCTCTCTAGAATTTTCAAAATCCATGGCCACATGTTTACAATTTCACGTCAAAAAATGGCTAAAATTCCAGTTGAAATTTTTTCAAAGTCCCTTAAAAATTTTACAATTTTTGTCCCAATTCTTCCCATTCCCATTGAAACTTTTCAAATCCCTCTCCAAATTGTTGAAATTCTGTTGAAGCTTTTAAAATTCTCTCTAGAATTTTCAAAATCCATGTCCACATGTTTACAATTTCACGTCAAAAAATGGCTAAAATTCCAGTTGAAATTTTTTCAAAGTCCCTTAAAAATTTTCCAATTTTTGTCCCAATTCTTCCCATTCCCATTGAAACTTTTCAAATCCCTCTCAAAATTGTTGAATTTCTCTTGAAGCTTTTAAAATTCTCTCTAGAATTTTCAAAATCCATGGCCACATGTTTACAATTTCACGTCAAAAAATGGCTAAAATTCCAGTTGAAATTTTTTCAAAGTCCCTTAAAAATTTTCCAATTTTGGTCCCAATTCTTCCCATTCCCATTGAAACTTTTCAAATCCCTCTCAAAATTGTTGAAATTCTCTTAAAGCTTTTAAAATTCTCTCTAGAATTTTCAAAATCCATGTCCACATGTTTACAATTTCAACCCAAAAAATGGCTAAAATTCCAGTTGAAATTTTTTCAAAGTCCCTGAAAAATTTTCCAATTTTTGTCCCAATTCTTCCCATTCCCCATTGAAACTTTTCAAATCCCTCTCCAAATTGTTGAAATTCTCTTGAAGCTTTTAAAATTCTCTCTAGAATTTTCAAAATCCACATCCACATGTTTACAATTTCACGTCAAAAAATGGCTAAAATTCCAGTTGAAATTTTTTCAAAGTCCCTTAAAAATTTTCCAATTTTTGTCCCAATTCTTCCATTCCCATTGAAACTTTTCAAATCCCTCTCAAAATTGTTGAAATTCTCTTGAAGCTTTTAAAATTCTCTCTAGAATTTTCAAAATCCATGGCCACATGTTTACAATTTCACATAAAAAAATTGCTAAAATTCCAGTTGAAATTTTTTCAAAGTCCCTTAAAAATTTTCCAATTTTTGTCCCAATTCTTCCCATTCCCATTGAAACTTTTCAAATCCCTCTCAAAATTGTTGAAATTCTGTTGAAGCTTTTAAAATTCTCTCTAGAATTTTCAAAATCCATGGCCACATGTTTACAATTTCACGTAAAAAAAATGGCTAAAATTCCAGTTGAAATTTTTCAAAGTCCCTTAAAAATTTTCCAATTTTTGTCCCAATTCTTCCCATTCCCATTGAAACTTTTCAAATCCCTCTCAAAATTGTTGAAATTCTGTTGAAGCTTTTAAAATTCTCTCTAGAATTTTCAAAATCCATGGCCACATGTTTACAATTTCACGTAAAAAAAAATGCTAAAATTCCAGTTGATGAAATTTTTTCAAAGTCCCTTAAAAATTTTCCCATTTTGTCCCAATTCTTCCCATTCCCATTGAAACTTTTCAAATCCCTCTCAAAATTGTTGAAATTCTGTTGAAGCTTTTAAAATTCTCTCTAGAATTTTCAAAATCCATGGCCACATGTTTACAATTTCACGTCAAAAAATGGCTAAAATTCCAGTTGAAATTTTTTCAAAGTCCCTTAAAAATTTTCCAATTTTTGTCCCAATTCTTCCCATTCCCATTGAAACTTTTCAAATCCCTCTCCAAATTGTTGAAATTCTCTTGAAGCTTTTAAAATTCTCTCTAGAATTTTCAAAATCCATGGCCACATGTTTACAATTTCACGTCAAAAATGGCTAAAATTCCAGTTGAAATTTTTTCAAAGTCCCTTAAAAATTTTCCAATTTTTGTCCCAATTCTTCCCATTCCCATTGAAACTTTTCAAATCCCTCTCAAAATTGTAGAAATTCTGTTGAAGCTTTTAAAATTCTCTCTAGAATTTTCAAAATCCATGGCCACATGTTTACAATTTCACATAAAAAAATTGCTAAAATGCCAGTTGAAATTTTTTCAAAGTCCCTTAAAAATTTTCCAATTTTTGTCCCAATTCTTCCCATTCCCATTGAAACTTTTCAAATCCCTCTCAAAATTGTTGAAATTCTCTTGAAGCTTTTAAAATTCTCTCTAGAATTTTCAAAATCCACTTCAACATGTTTACAATTTCACGTCAAAAAATGGCTAAAATTCCAGTTGAAATTTTTTCAAAGTCCCTTAAAAATTTTCCAATTTTTGTCCCAATTCTTCCCATTCCCATTGAAACTTTTCAAATCCCTCTCAAAATTGTTGAAATTCTGTTGAAGCTTTTAAAATTCTCTCTAGAATTTTCAAAATCCATGTCCACATGTTTACAATTTCACGTCAAAAAATGGCTAAAATTCCAGTTGAAATTTTTTCAAAGTCCCTTAAAAATTTTCCAATTTTTGTCCCAATTCTTCCCATTCCCATTGAAACTTTTCAAATCCCTCTCAAAACTGTTGAAATTCTGTTGAAGCTTTTAAAATTCTCTCTAGAATTTTCAAAATCCATGTCCACATGTTTACAATTTCACATAAAAAAATGGCTAAAATTCCAGTTGAAATTTTTTCAAAGTCCCTTAAAAATTTTCCAATTTTTGTCCCAATTCTTCCCATTCCCATTGAAACTTTTCAAATCCCTCTCAAAATTGTTGAAATTCTGTTGAAGCTTTTAAAATTCTCTCTAGAATTTTCAAAATCCATGTCCACATGTTTACAATTTCACGTCAAAAAATGGCTAAAATTCCAGTTGAAATTTTTTCAAAGTCCCTTAAAAATTTTTCAATTTTTGTCCCAATTCTTCCCATGCCCATTGAAACTTTTCAAATCCCTCTCAAAATTGTTGAAATTCTCTTGAAGCTTTTAAAATTCTCTCTAGAATTTTCAAAATCCATGGCCACATGTTTACAATTTCACGTCAAAAAATGGCTAAAATTCCAGTTGAAATTTTTTCAAAGTCCCTTAAAAATTTTCCAATTATTGTCCCAATTCTTCCCATTCCCATTGAAACTTTTCAAATCCCTCTCAAAATTGTAGAAATTCTGTTGAAGCTTTTAAAATTCTCTCTAGAATTTTCAAAATCCATGGCCACATGTTTACAATTTCACGTCAAAAAATGGCTAAAATTCCTGTTGAAATTTTTTCAAAGTCCCTTAAAAATTTTCCAATTTTTGTCCCAATTCTTCCCATTCCCATTGAAACTTTTCAAATCCCTCTCAAAATTGTTGAAATTCTGTTGAAGCTTTTAAAATTCTCTCTAGAATTTTCAAAATCCACTTCAACATGTTTACAATTTCACGTAAAAAAATGGCTAAAATTCCAGTTGAAATTTTTTCAAAGTCCCTTAAAAATTTTCCAATTTTTGTCCCAATTCTTCCCATTCCCCATTGAAACTTTTCAAATCCCTCTCAAAATTGTAGAAATTCTGTTGAAGCTTTTAAAATTCTCTCTAGAATTTTCAAAATCCATGTCCACATGTTTACAATTTCACGTCAAAAAATGGCTAAAATTCCAGTTGAAATTTTTTCAAAGTCCCTTAAAAATTTTCCAATTTTTGTCCCAATTCTTCCCATTCCCATTGAAACTTTTCAAATCCCTCTCAAAACTGTTGAAATTCTGTTGAAGCTTTTAAAATTCTCTCTAGAATTTTCAAAATCCATGTCCACATGTTTACAATTTCACATCAAAAAATGGCTAAAATTCCAGTTGAAATTTTTTCAAAGTCCCTTAAAAATTTTCCAATTTTTGTCCCAATTCTTCCCATTCCCATTGAAACTTTTTCAAATCCCTCTCAAAATTGTTGAAATTCTCTTGAAGCTTTTAAAATTCTCTCTAGAATTTTCAAAATCCATGTCCACATGTTTACAATTTCACGTCAAAAAATGGCTAAAATTCCAGTTGAAATTTTTTCAAAGTCCCTTAAAAAATTTCCAGTTTTTGTTCCAATTCTTCCATTCCCATTGAAACTTTTCAAATCCCTCTCAAAATTGTTGAAATTCTGTTGAAGCTTTTAAAATTCTCTCTAGAATTTTCAAAATCCATGGCCACATGTTTACAATTTCACGTCAAAAAATGGCTAAAATTCCAGTTGAAATTTTTTCAAAGTCCCTTAAAAATTTTCCAATTTTTGTCCCAATTCTTCCCATTCCCATTGAAACTTTTCAAATCCCTCTCAAAATTGTAGAAATTCTGTTGAAGCTTTTAAAATTCTCTCTAGAATTTTCAAAATCCATGTCCACATGTTTACAATTTCACGTCAAAAAATGGCTAAAATTCCAGTTGAAATTTTTTCAAAGTCCCTTAAAAATTTTTCAATTTTTGTCCCAATTCTTCCCATTCCCATTGAAACTTTTCAAATCCCTCTCAAAATTGTTGAAATTCTCTTGAAGCTTTTAAAATTCTCTCTAGAATTTTCAAAATCCATGTCCACATGTTTACAATTTCACGTCAAAAAAATGCTAAAATTCCAGTTGAAATTTTTTCAAAGTCCCTTAAAAAATTTCCAGTTTTTGTTCCAATTCTTCCCATTCCCATTGAAACTTTTCAAATCCCTCTCAAAATTGTTGAAATTCTCTTGAAGCTTTTAAAATTCTCTCTAGAATTTTCAAATCCATGGCCACATGTTTACAATTTCACGTCAAAAAATGGCTAAAATTCCAGTTGAAATTTTTTCAAAGTCCCTTAAAAATTTTCCAATTATTGTCCAATTCTTCCCATTCCCATTGAAACTTTTCAAATCCCTCTCAAAATTGTTGAAATTCTGTTGAAGCTTTTAAAATTCTCTCTAGAATTTTCAAAATACATGTCCACATGTTTACAATTTCACGTCAAAAAATGGCTAAAATTCCAGTTGAAATTTTTTCAAAGTCCCTTAAAAATTTTCCAATTTTTGTCCCAATTCTTCCCATTCCCATTGAAACTTTTCAAATCCCTCTCAAAATTGTTGAAATTCTGTTGAAGCTTTTAAAATTCTCTCTAGAATTTTCAAAATCCACTTCAACATGTTTACAATTTCACGTCAAAAAATGGCTAAAATTCCAGTTGAAATTTTTTCAAAGTCCCTTAAAAGTTTTCCAATTTTTGTCCCAATTCTTCCCATTCCCATTGAAACTTTTCAAATCCCTCTCAAAATTGTTGAAATTCTCTTGAAGCTTTTAAAATTCTCTCTAGAATTTTCAAAATCCATGTCCACATGTTTACAATTTCACGTCAAAAAATGGCTAAAATTCCAGTTGAAATTTTTTCAAAGTCCCTTAAAAATTTTCCAATTTTTGTCCCAATTCTTCCCATTCCCATTGAAACTTTTCAAATCCCTCTCAAAACTGTTGAAATTCTGTTGAAGCTTTTAAAATTCTCTCTAGAATTTTCAAAATCCATGGCCACATGTTTACAATTTCACATAAAAAAATGGCTAAAATTCCAGTTGAAATTTTTTCAAAGTCCCTTAAAAATTTTCCAATTTTTGTCCCAATTCTTCCCATTCCCATTGAAACTTTTCAAATCCCTCTCAAAATTGTTGAAATTCTCTTGAAGCTTTTAAAATTCTCTCTAGAATTTTCAAAATCCATGTCCACATGTTTACAATTTCACGTCAAAAAATGGCTAAAATTCCAGTTGAAATTTTTTCAAAGTCCCTTATAAATTTTCCAATTTTTGTCCCAATTCTTCCCATGCCCATTGAAACTTTTCAAATCCCTCTCAAAATTGTTGAAATTCTCTTGAAGCTTTTAAAATTCTCTCTAGAATTTTCAAAATCCATGGCCACATGTTTACAATTTCACGTCAAAAAATGGCTAAAATTCCAGTTGAAATTTTTTCAAAGTCCCTTAAAAATTTTCCAATTTTTGTCCCAATTCTTCCCATTCCCATTGAAACTTTTCAAATCCCTCTCAAAATTGTAGAAATTCTGTTGAAGCTTTTAAAATTCTCTCTAGAATTTTCAAAATCCATGTCCACATGTTTACAATTTCACGTCAAAAAATGGCTAAAATTCCAGTTGAAATTTTTTCAAAGTCCCTTAAAAATTTTCCAATTTTTGTCCCAATTCTTCCCATTCCCATTGAAACTTTTCAAATCCCTCTCAAAATTGTTGAAATTCTCTTGAAGCTTTTAAAATTCTCTCTAGAATTTTCAAAATCCATGTCCACATGTTTACAATTTCACGTCAAAAAATGGCTAAAATTCCAGTTGAAATTTTTTCAAAGTCCCTTAAAAATTTTCCAATTTTTGTCCCAATTCTTCCCATTCCCATTGAAACTTTTCAAATCCCTCTCAAAACTGTTGAAATTCTGTTGAAGCTTTTAAAATTCTCTCTAGAATTTTCAAAATCCATGGCCACATGTTTACAATTTCACATAAAAAAATGGCTAAAATTCCAGTTGAAATTTTTTCAAAGTCCCTTAAAAATTTTCCAATTTTTGTCCCAATTCTTCCCATTCCCATTGAAACTTTTCAAATCCCTCTCAAAATTGTTGAAATTCTCTTGAAGCTTTTAAAATTCTCTCTAGAATTTTCAAAATCCATGTCCACATGTTTACAATTTCACGTCAAAAAATGGCTAAAATTCCAGTTGAAATTTTTTCAAAGTCCCTTAAAAATTTTCCAATTTTTGTCCCAATTCTTCCCATGCCCATTGAAACTTTTCAAATCCCTCTCAAAATTGTTGAAATTCTCTTGAAGCTTTTAAAATTCTCTCTAGAATTTTCAAAATCCATGGCCACATGTTTACAATTTCACGTCAAAAAATGGCTAAAATTCCAGTTGAAATTTTTTCAAAGTCCCTTAAAAAATTTCCAGTTTTTGTCCCAATTCTTCCCATTCCCATTGAAACTTTTCAAATCCCTCTCAAAATTGTTGAAATTCTGTTGAAGCTTTTAAAATTCTCTCTAGAATTTTCAAAATCCATGGCCACATGTTTACAATTTCACGTCAAAAAATGGCTAAAATTCCAGTTGAAATTTTTTCAAAGTCCCTTAAAAATTTTCCAATTTTGGTCCCAATTCTTCCCATTCCCATTGAAACTTTTCAAATCCCTCTCAAAATTGTTGAAATTCTGTTGAAGCTTTTAAAACTCTCTCTAGAATTTTCAAAATCCATGGCCACATGTTTACAATTTCACATAAAAAAAATGGCTAAAATTCCAGTTGAAATTTTTTCAAAGTCCCTTAAAAATTTTCCAATTTTTGTCCCAATTCTTCCCATTCCCATTGAAACTTTTCAAATCCCTCTCAAAATTGTAGAAATTCTGTTGAAGCTTTTAAAATTCTCTCTAGAATTTTCAAAATCCATGTCCACATGTTTACAATTTCACGTCAAAAAATGGCTAAAATTCCAGTTGAAATTTTTTCAAAGTCCCTTAAAAATTTTCCAATTTTTGTCCCAATTCTTCCCATTCCCATTGAAACTTTTCAAATCCCTCTCAAAATTGTTGAAATTCTCTTGAAGCTTTTAAAATTCTCTCTAGAATTTTCAAAATCCATGTCCACATGTTTACAATTTCACGTCAAAAAATGGCTAAAATTCCAGTTGAAATTTTTTCAAAGTCCCTTAAAAAATTTCCAGTTTTTGTTCCAATTCTTCCCATTCCCATTGAAACTTTTCAAATCCCTCTCAAAATTCTGGAAATTCTGTTGAAGTTTTTAAAACTCTCTCTAGAATTTTCAAAATCCATGGCCACATGTTTACAATTTCACGTCAAAAAATGGCTAAAATTCCAGTTGAAATTTTTTCAAAGTCCCTTAAAAATTTTCCAATTTTTGTCCCAATTCTTCCCATTCCCATTGAAACTTTTCAAATCCCTCTCAAAATTGTTGAAATTCTGTTGAAGCTTTTAAAATTCTCTCTAGAATTTTCAAAATCCATGGCCACATGTTTACAATTTCACGTCAAAAAATGGCTAAAATTCCAGTTGAAATTTTTTCAAAGTCCCTTAAAAATTTTCCAATTTTTGTCCCAATTCTTCCCATGCCCATTGAAACTTTTCAAATCCCTCTCAAAATTGTTGAAATTCTGTTGAAGCTTTTAAAATTCTCTCTAGAATTTTCAAAATCCATGGCCACATTGTTTACAATTTCACGTCAAAAAATGGCTAAAATTCCAGTTGAAATTTTTTCAAAGTCCCTTAAAAATTTTCCAATTATTGTCCCAATTCTTCCCATTCCCATTGAAACTTTTCAAATCCCTCTCAAAATTGTTGAAATTCTGTTGAAGCTTTTAAAATTCTCTCTAGAATTTTCAAAATCCATGGCCACATGTTTACAATTTCACGTCAAAAAATGGCTAAAATTCCAGTTGAAATTTTTTCAAAGTCCCTTAAAAATTTTCCAATTTTTGTCCCAATTCTTCCCATTCCCATTGAAACTTTTCAAATCCCTCTCAAAATTGTTGAAATTCTCTTGAAGCTTTTAAAATTCTCTCTAGAATTTTCAAAATCCATGTCCACATGTTTACAATTTCACGTCAAAAAATGGCTAAAATTCCAGTTGAAATTTTTTCAAAGTCCCTTAAAAAATTTCCAGTTTTTGTTCCAATTCTTCCCATTCCCATTGAAACTTTTCAAATCCCTCTCAAAATTGTAGAAATTCTGTTGAAGCTTTTAAAATTCTCTCTAGAATTTTCAAAATCCATGGCCACATGTTTACAATTTCACGTCAAAAAATGGCTAAAATTCCAGTTGAAATTTTTTCAAAGTCCCTTAAAAATTTTCCAATTTTTGTCCCAATTCTTCCCATTCCCATTGAAACTTTTCAAATCCCTCTCAAAATTGTTGAAATTCTGTTGAAGCTTTTAAAACTCTCTCTAGAATTTTCAAAATCCATGTCCACATGTTTACAATTTCACGTCAAAAAATGGCTAAAATTCCAGTTGAAATTTTTTCAAAGTCCCTTAAAAATTTTCCAATTTTTGTCCCAATTCTTCCCATTCCCATTGAAACTTTTCAAATCCCTCTCAAAATTGTTGAAATTCTCTTGAAGCTTTTAAAATTCTCTCTAGAATTTTCAAAATCCATGTCCACATGTTTACAATTTCACGTAAAAAAATGGCTAAAATTCCAGTTGAAATTTTTTCAAAGTCCCTTAAAAATTTTCCAATTTTTGTCCCAATTCTTCCCATTCCCATTGAAACTTTTCAAATCCCTCTCAAAATTGTTGAAATTCTCTTGAAGCTTTTAAAATTCTCTCTAGAATTTTCAAAATCCATGTCCACATGTTTACAATTTCACGTCAAAAAATGGCTAAAATTCCAGTTGAAATTTTTTCAAAGTCCCTTAAAAAATTTCCAGTTTTTGTTCCAATTCTTCCCATTCCCATTGAAACTTTTCAAATCCCTCTCAAAATTGTTGAAATTCTCTTGAAGCTTTTAAAATTCTCTCTAGAATTTTCAAAATCCATGGCCACATGTTTACAATTTCACGTCAAAAAATGGCTAAAATTCCAGTTGAAATTTTTTCAAAGTCCCTTAAAAATTTTCCAATTTTTGTCCCAATTCTTCCCATTCCCATTGAAACTTTTCAAATCCCTCTCAAAATTGTAGAAATTCTGTTGAAGCTTTTAAAATTCTCTCTAGAATTTTCAAAATCCATGTCCACATGTTTACAATTTCACGTCAAAAAATGGCTAAAATTCCAGTTGAAATTTTTTCAAAGTCCCTTAAAAGTTTTCCAATTTTTGTCCCAATTCTTCCCATTCCCATTGAAACTTTTCAAATCCCTCTCAAAATTGTTGAAATTCTGTTGAAGCTTTTAAAACTCTCTCTAGAATTTTCAAAATCCATGGCCACATGTTTACAATTTCACGTCAAAAAATGGCTAAAATTCCAGTTGAAATTTTTTCAAAGTCCCTTAAAAATTTTCCAATTTTTGTCCCAATTCTTCCCATTCCCATTGAAACTTTTCAAATCCCTCTCAAAATTGTTGAAATTCTGTTGAAGCTTTTAAAATTCTCTCTAGAATTTTCAAAATCCATGTCCACATGTTTACAATTTCACGTCAAAAAATGGCTAAAATTCCAGTTGAAATTTTTTCAAAGTCCCTTAAAAATTTTCCAATTTTTGTCCCAATTCTTCCCATTCCCATTGAAACTTTTCAAATCCCTCTCCAAATTGTTGAAATTCTGTTGAAGCTTTTAAAATTCTCTCTAGAATTTTCAAAATCCATGTCCACATGTTTACAATTTCACGTCAAAAAATGGCTAAAATTCCAGTTGAAATTTTTTCAAAGTCCCTTAAAAATTTTCCAATTTTTGTCCCAATTCTTCCCATTCCCATTGAAACTTTTCAAATCCCTCTCAAAACTGTTGAAATTCTGTTGAAGCTTTTAAAATTCTCTCTAGAATTTTCAAAATCCATGTCCACATGTTTACAATTTCACATAAAAAAATGGCTAAAATTCCAGTTGAAATTTTTTCAAAGTCCCTTAAAAATTTTCCAATTTTTGTCCCAATTCTTCCCATTCCCATTGAAACTTTTCAAATCCCTCTCAAAATTGTTGAAATTCTGTTGAAGCTTTTAAAATTCTCTCTAGAATTTTCAAAATCCATGGCCACATGTTTACAATTTCACATAAAAAAATGGCTAAAATTCCAGTTGAAATTTTTTCGAAGTCCCTTAAAAATTTTCCAATTTTTGTCCCAATTCTTCCCATTCCCATTGAAACTTTTCAAATCCCTCTCAAAATTGTTGAAATTCTCCTGAAGCTTTTAAAATTTTCTCTAGAATTTTCAAAATCCATGTCCACATGTTTACAATTTCACGTCAAAAAATGGCTAAAATTCCAGTTGAAATTTTTTCAAAGTCCCTTAAAAATTTTCCAATTTTTGTCCCAATTCTTCCCATTCCCATTGAAACTTTTCAAATCCCTCTCAAAACTGTTGAAATTCTGTTGAAGCTTTTAAAATTCTCTCTAGAATTTTCAAAATCCATGTCCACATGTTTACAATTTCACGTCAAAAAATGGCTAAAATTCCAGTTGAAATTTTTTCCAAGTCCCTTAAAAATTTTCCAATTTTTGTCCCAATTCTTCCCATTCCCATTGAAACTTTTCAAATCCCTCTCAAAATTGTTGAAATTCTGTTGAAGCTTTTAAAATTCTCTCTAGAATTTTCAAAATCCATGTCCACATGTTTACAATTTCACGTCAAAAAATGGCTAAAATTCCAGTTGAAATTTTTTCAAAGTCCCTTAAAAATTTTCCAATTTTTGTCCCAATTCTTCCCATGCCCATTGAAACTTTTCAAATCCCTCTCAAAATTGTTGAAATTCTGTTGAAGCTTTTAAAAATTCTCTCTAGAATTTTCAAAATCCATGGCCACATGTTTACAATTTCACGTCAAAAAATGGCTAAAATTCCAGTTGAAATTTTTTCAAAGTCCCTTAAAATTTTCCAATTATTGTCCCAATTCTTCCCATTCCATTGAAACTTTTCAAATCCCTCTCAAAATTGTAGAAATTCTGTTGAAGCTTTAAAATTCTCTCTAGAATTTTCAAAATCCATGGCCACATGTTTACAATTTCACGTCAAAAAATGGCTAAAATTCCAGTTGAAATTTTTTCAAAGTCCCTTAAAAATTTTCCAATTTTTGTCCCAATTCTTCCCATTCCCATTGAAACTTTTCAAATCCCTCTCAAAATTGTTGAAATTCTGTTGAAGCTTTTAAAATTCTCTCTAGAATTTTCAAAATCCATGGCCACATGTTTACAATTTCACGTCAAAAAATGGCTAAAATTCCAGTTGAAATTTTTTTCAAAGTCCCTTAAAAATTTTCCAATTTTTGTCCCAATTCTTCCCATTCCCATTGAAACTTTTCAAATCCCTCTCAAAATTGTTGAAATTCTCTTGAAGCTTTTAAAATTCTCTCTAGAATTTTTCAAAATCCATGGCCACATGTTTACAATTTCACGTCAAAAAATGGCTAAAATTCCAGTTGAAATTTTTTCAAAGTCCCTTAAAAATTTTCCAATTTTTGTCCCAATTCTTCCCATTCCCATTGAAACTTTTCAAATCCCTCTCAAAATTGTAGAAATTCTGTTAAAGCTTTTAAAATTCTCTCTAGAATTTTCAAAATCCATGTCCACATGTTTACAATTTCACGTCAAAAATGGCTAAAATTCCAGTTGAAATTTTTTCAAAGTCCCTGAAAAATTTCCAATTTTTGTCCCAATTCTTCCCATTCCCATTGAAACTTTTCAAATCCCTCTCAAAACTGTTGAAATTCTGTTGAAGCTTTTAAAATTCTCTCTAGAATTTCCAAAATCCATGGCCACATGTTTACAATTTCACGTCAAAAAAATGGCTAAAATTCCAGTTGAAATTTTTTCAAAGTCCCTTAAAAATTTTTCCAATTTTTGTCCCAATTCTTCCCATTCCCATTGAAACTTTTCAAATCCCTCTCAAAATTGTTGAAATTCTCTTGAAGCTTTTAAAATTCTCTCTAGAATTTTCAAAATCCACTTCAACATGTTTACAATTCACGTCAAAAAATGGCTAAAATTCCAGTTGAAATTTTTTCAAAGTCCCTTAAAAATTTTCCAATTTTTGTCCCAATTCTTCCCATTCCCATTGAAACTTTTCAAATCCTCTCAAAATTGTTGAAATTCTCTTAAAGCTTTTAAAATTCTCTCTAGAATTTTCAAAATCCACTTCAACATGTTTACAATTTCACGTCAAAAAATGGCTAAAATTCCAGTTGAAATTTTTTCAAAGTCCCTTAAAAGTTTTCCAATTTTTGTCCCAATTCTTCCCATTCCCATTGAAACTTTTCAAATCCCTCTCAAAATTGTTGAAATTCTCTTGAAGCTTTTAAAATTCTCTCTAGAATGTTCAAAATCCATGTCCACATGTTTACAATTTCACATAAAAAAATTGCTAAAATTCCAGTTGAAATTTTTTCAAAGTCCCTTAAAAATTTTCCAATTTTTGTCCCAATTCTTCCCATTCCCATTGAAACTTTTCAAATCCCTCTCAAAATTGTTGAAATCTCTTGAAGCTTTTAAAATTCTCTCTAGAATTTCAAAATCCATGTCCACATGTTTACAATTTCACATAAAAAAAATGGCTAAATTCCAGTTGAAATTTTTTCAAAGTCCCTTAAAAATTTTCCAATTTTTGTCCCAATTCTTCCCATTCCCATTGAAAACTTTTCAAATCCCTCTCAAAATTGTTGAAATTCTCTTGAAGCTTTTAAAATTCTCTCTAGAATTTTCAAAATCCATGTCCACATGTTTACAATTTCACGTCAAAAAATGGCTAAAATTCCAGTTGAAATTTTTTCAAAGTCCCTTAAAAATTTTCCAAATTTTTGTCCCAATTCTTCCATTCCCATTGAAACTTTCAAATCCCTCTCCAAATTGTTGAAATTCTGTTGAAGCTTTTAAAATTCTCTCTAGAATTTTCAAAATCCATGTCCACATGTTTACAATTTCACGTCAAAAAAATGGCTAAAATTCCAGTTGAAATTTTTTCAAAGTCCCTTAAAAATTTTCCAATTTTTGTCCCAATTCTTCCCATTCCCATTGAAACTTTTCAAATCCCTCTCAAAATTGTAGAAATTCTGTTAAAGCTTTTTAAAATTCTCTCTAGAATTTTCAAAATCCATGTCCACATGTTTACAATTTCACGTCAAAAAATGGCTAAAATTCCAGTTGAAATTTTTTCAAAGTCCCTGAAAAATTTTCCAATTTTTGTCCCAATTCTTCCCATTCCCATTGAAACTTTTCAAATCCCTCTCAAACTGTTGAAATTCTGTTGAAGCTTTTAAAATTCTCTCTAGAATTTTCAAAATCCATGTCCACATGTTTACAATTTCACGTCAAAAAATGGCTAAAATGCCAGTTGAAATTTTTTCAAAGTCCCTTAAAAATTTTCCAATTTTTGCCCCAATCTTCCCATTCCCATTGAAACTTTTCAATCCCTCTCAAAATTGTTGAAATTCTCTTGAAGCTTTTAAAATTTTCTCTAGAATTTTCAAAATCCATGTCCACATGTTTACAATTTCACGTCAAAAATGGCTAAAATTCCAGTTGAAATTTTTTCAAAGTCCCTTAAAAATTTTCCAATTTTTGTCCCAATTCTTCCCATTCCCATTGAAACTTTTCAATCCCTCTCAAAATTGTTGAAATTCTCTTAAAGCTTTTAAAATTCTCTCTAGAATTTTCAAAATCCACTTCAACATGTTTACAATTTCACGTCAAAAAATGGCTAAAATTCCAGTTGAAATTTTTTCAAAGTCCCTAAAAGTTTTCCAATTTTTGTCCCAATTCTTCCCATTCCCATTGAAACTTTTCAAAATCCCTCTCAAAATTGTTGAAATTCTCTTGAAGCTTTTAAAATTCTCTCTAGAATGTTCAAAATCCATGGCCACATGTTTACAATTTCACATAAAAAAATGGCTAAAATTCCAGTTGAAATTTTTTCAAAGTCCTTAAAAATTTTCCAATTTTGTCCCAATTCTTCCCATTCCCATTGAAACTTTTCAATCCCTCTCAAAATTGTTGAAATTCTCTTGAAGCTTTTAAAATTCTCTCTAGAATTTTCAAAAATCCATGTTCCACATGTTTACAATTTCACGTCAAAAAATGGCTAAAATTCCAGTTGAAATTTTTTCAAAGGTCCCTTAAAATTTTCCAATTTTTGTCCCAATTCTTCCCATTCCCATTGAAACTTTTCAAATCCCTCTCAAAATTGTTGAAAATTCTCTTGAAGCTTTTAAAATTCTCTCTAGAATTTTCAAAATCCATGTCACATGTTTACAATTTCACGTCAAAAATGGCTAAAATTCCAGTTGAAATTTTTTCAAAGTCCCTTAAAAATTTTCCAATTTTTGTCCCAATTCTTCCCATTCCCATTGAAACTTTTCAAATCCCTCTCCAAATTGTTGAAATTCTGTTGAAGCTTTTAAAAATTCTCTCTAGAATTTTCAAAAATCCATGTCCACATGTTTACAATTTCACGTCAAAAAATGGCTAAAATTCCAGTTGAAATTTTTTCAAAGTCCCTTAAAAATTTTCCAATTTTTGTCCCAATTCTTCCCATTCCCATTGAACTTTTCAAATCCCTCTCAAAATTGTTGAAATTCTGTTGAAGCTTTTAAAATTCTCTCTCTAGAATTTTCAAAATCCATGTCCACATGTTTACAATTTCACGTCAAAAAATGGCCTAAAATTCCAGTTGAAATTTTTTCAAAGTCCCTTAAAAAATTTCCAATTTTTGTCCCAATTCTTCCCATTCCAATTGAAACTTTTCAATCCCTCTCCAAATTGTAGAAATTCTCTTGAAGCTTTTTAAAATTCTCTCTAGAATTTTCAAAATCCATGGCCACATGTTTACAATTTCACGTCAAAAAATGGCTAAAATTCCAGTTGAAATTTTTTCAAAGTCCCTTAAAAATTTCCAATTTTTGTCCCAATTCTTCCCATTCCCATTGAAACTTTTCAAATCCCTCTCAAAATTGTAGAAATTCTGTTGAAGCTTTTAAAATTCTCTCTAGAATTTTCAAAATCCATGTCCACATGTTTACAATTTCACGTCAAAAAATGGCTAAAATTCCAGTTGAAATTTTTCAAAGTCCCTTAAAAATTTTCCAATTTTTGTCCCAATTCTTCCATTCCCATTGAAACTTTTCAAATCCCTCTCAAAATTGTTGAAATTCTGTTGAAGCTTTTAAAATTCTCTCTAGAATTTTCAAAATCCATGTCCACATGTTTACAATTTCACATAAAAAAATTGCTAAAATTCCAGTTGAAATTTTTTCAAAGTCCTTAAAAATTTTCCAATTTTTGTCCCAATTCTTCCCATTCCCATTGAAACTTTTCAAATCCCTCTCAAAATTGTTGAAATTCTGTTGAAGCTTTTAAAATTCTCTCTAGAATTGTTCAAAATCCATGGCCACATGTTTACAATTTCACATAAAAAAATGGCTAAAATTCCAGTTGAAATTTTTTCAAAGTCCCTTAAAAATTTTCCAATTTTTGTCCCAATTCTTCCCATTCCCATTGAAACTTTTCAAATCCCTCTCAAAATTGTTGAAATTCTGTTGAAGCTTTTAAAATTCTCTCTCTAGAATTTTCAAAATCCATGTCCACATGTTTACAATTTCACGTCAAAAAATGGCTAAAATGCCAGTTGAAATTTTTTCAAAGTCCCTTAAAAATTTTCCAATTTTTGTCCCAATTCTTCCCATTCCCATTGAAACTTTTCAAATCCCTCTCCAAATTGTTGAAATTCTGTTGAAGCTTTTAAAATTCTCTCTAGAATTTTCAAAATCCATGTCCACATGTTTACAATTTCACGTCAAAAAATGGCTAAAATTCCAGTTGAAATTTTTTCAAAGTCCCTTAAAAATTTTCCAATTTTTGTCCCAATTCTTCCCATTCCCATTGAAACTTTTCAAATCCCTCTCAAAATTGTAGAAATTCTGTTAAAGCTTTTAAAATTCTCTCTAGAATTTTCAAAATCCATGTCCACATGTTTACAATTTCACGTCAAAAAATGGCTAAAATTCCAGTTGAAATTTTTTCAAAGTCCCTGAAAAATTTTCCAATTTTTGTCCCAATTCTTCCCATTCCCATTGAAACTTTTCAAATCCCTCTCAAAACTGTTGAAATTCTGTTGAAGCTTTTAAAATTCTCTCTAGAATTTTCAAAATCCATGTCCACATGTTTACAATTTCACGTCAAAAAATGGCTAAAATGCCAGTTGAAATTTTTTCAAAGTCCCTTAAAAATTTTCCAATTTTTGTCCCAATTCTTCCCATTCCCATTGAAACTTTTCAAATCCCTCTCAAAATTGTTGAAATTCTCTTGAAGCTTTTAAAATTTTCTCTAGAATTTTCAAAATCCATGTCCACATGTTTACAATTTCACGTCAAAAAATGGCTAAAATTCCAGTTGAAATTTTTTCAAAGTCCCTTAAAAATTTTCCAATTTTTGTCCCAATTCTTCCCATTCCCATTGAAACTTTTCAAATCCCTCTCAAAATTGTTGAAATTCTCTTAAAGCTTTTAAAATTCTCTCTAGAATTTTCAAAATCCACTTCAACATGTTTACAATTTCACGTCAAAAAATGGCTAAAATTCCAGTTGAAATTTTTTCAAAGTCCCTTAAAAGTTTTCCAATTTTTGTCCCAATTCTTCCCATTCCCATTGAAACTTTTCAAATCCCTCTCAAAATTGTTGAAATTCTCTTGAAGCTTTTAAAATTCTCTCTAGAATTTTCAAAATCCATGGCCACATGTTTACAATTTCACATAAAAAAATGGCTAAAATTCCAGTTGAAATTTTTTCAAAGTCCCTTAAAAATTTTCCAATTTTTGTCCCAATTCTTCCCATTCCCATTGAAACTTTTCAAATCCCTCTCAAAATTGTTGAAATTCTCTTGAAGCTTTTAAAATTCTCTCTAGAATTTTCAAAATCCATGGCCACATGTTTACAATTTCACGTCAAAAAATGGCTAAAATTCCAGTTGAAATTTTTTCAAAGTCCCTTAAAAATTTTCCAATTTTTGTCCCAATTCTTCCCATTCCCATTGAAACTTTTCAAATCCCTCTCAAAATTGTTGAAATTCTCTTGAAGCTTTTAAAATTCTCTCTAGAATTTTCAAAATCCATGTCCACATGTTTACAATTTCACGTCAAAAAATGGCTAAAATTCCAGTTGAAATTTTTTCAAAGTCCCTTAAAAATTTTCCAATTTTTGTCCCAATTCTTCCCATTCCCATTGAAACTTTTCAAATCCCTCTCCAAATTGTTGAAATTCTGTTGAAGCTTTTAAAATTCTCTCTAGAATTTTCAAAATCCATGTCCACATGTTTACAATTTCACGTCAAAAAATGGCTAAAATTCCAGTTGAAATTTTTTCAAAGTCCCTTAAAAATTTTCCAATTTTTGTCCCAATTCTTCCCATTCCCATTGAAACTTTTCAAATCCCTCTCAAAATTGTTGAAATTCTGTTGAAGCTTTTAAAATTCTCTCTCTAGAATTTTCAAAATCCATGTCCACATGTTTACAATTTCACGTCAAAAAATGGCTAAAATTCCAGTTGAAATTTTTTCAAAGTCCCTTAAAAATTTTCCAATTTTTGTCCCAATTCTTCCCATTCCCATTGAAACTTTTCAAATCCCTCTCCAAATTGTTGAAATTCTCTTGAAGCTTTTAAAATTCTCTCTAGAATTTTCAAAATCCATGGCCACATGTTTACAATTTCACGTCAAAAAATGGCTAAAATTCCAGTTGAAATTTTTTCAAAGTCCCTTAAAAATTTTCCAATTTTTGTCCCAATTCTTCCCATTCCCATTGAAACTTTTCAAATCCCTCTCAAAATTGTAGAAATTCTGTTGAAGCTTTTAAAATTCTCTCTAGAATTTTCAAAATCCATGTCCACATGTTTACAATTTCACGTCAAAAAATGGCTAAAATTCCAGTTGAAATTTTTTCAAAGTCCCTTAAAAATTTTCCAATTTTTGTCCCAATTCTTCCCATTCCCATTGAAACTTTTCAAATCCCTCTCAAAATTGTGGAAATTCTGTTGAAGCTTTTAAAATTCTCTCTAGAATTTTCAAAATCCATGTCCACATGTTTACAATTTCACATAAAAAAATTGCTAAAATTCCAGTTGAAATTTTTTCAAAGTCCCTTAAAAATTTTCCAATTTTTGTCCCAATTCTTCCCATTCCCATTGAAACTTTTCAAATCCCTCTCAAAATTGTTGAAATTCTGTTGAAGCTTTTAAAATTCTCTCTAGAATTTTCAAAATCCATGGCCACATGTTTACAATTTCACATAAAAAAATGGCTAAAATTCCAGTTGAAATTTTTTCAAAGTCCCTTAAAAATTTTCCAATTTTTGTCCCAATTCTTCCCATTCCCATTGAAACTTTTCAAATCCCTCTCAAAATTGTTGAAATTCTGTTGAAGCTTTTAAAATTCTCTCTCTAGAATTTTCAAAATCCATGTCCACATGTTTACAATTTCACGTCAAAAAATGGCTAAAATTCCAGTTGAAATTTTTTCAAAGTCCCTTAAAAATTTTCCAATTTTTGTCCCAATTCTTCCCATTCCCATTGAAACTTTTCAAATCCCTCTCCAAATTGTTGAAATTCTGTTGAAGCTTTTAAAATTCTCTCTAGAATTTTCAAAATCCATGTCCACATGTTTACAATTTCACGTCAAAAAATGGCTAAAATTCCAGTTGAAATTTTTTCAAAGTCCCTTAAAAATTTTCCAATTTTTGTCCCAATTCTTCCCATTCCCATTGAAACTTTTCAAATCCCTCTCAAAATTGTAGAAATTCTGTTGAAGCTTTTAAAATTCTCTCTAGAATTTTCAAAATCCATGTCCACATGTTTACAATTTCACGTCAAAAAATGGCTAAAATTCCAGTTGAAATTTTTTCAAAGTCCCTTAAAAATTTTCCAATTTTTGTCCCAATTCTTCCCATTCCCATTGAAACTTTTCAAATCCCTCTCAAAATTGTTGAAATTCTGTTGAAGCTTTTAAAATTCTCTCTAGAATTTTCAAAATCCATGTCCACATGTTTACAATTTCACATAAAAAAATGGCTAAAATTCCAGTTGAAATTTTTTCAAAGTCCCTTAAAAATTTTCCAATTTTTGTCCCAATTCTTCCCATTCCCATTGAAACTTTTCAAATCCCTCTCAAAATTGTTGAAATTCTCTTGAAGCTTTTAAAATTCTCTCTAGAATTTTCAAAATCCATGGCCACATGTTTACAATTTCACATAAAAAAATGGCTAAAATTCCAGTTGAAATTTTTTCAAAGTCCCTTAAAAATTTTCCAATTTTTGTCCCAATTCTTCCCATTCCCATTGAAACTTTTCAAATCCCTCTCAAAATTGTTGAAATTCTCTTGAAGCTTTTAAAATTCTCTCTAGAATTTTCAAAATCCATGTCCACATGTTTACAATTTCACATAAAAAAATGGCTAAAATTCCAGTTGAAATTTTTTCAAAGTCCCTTAAAAATTTTCCAATTTTTGTCCCAATTCTTCCCATTCCCATTGAAACTTTTCAAATCCCTCTCAAAATTGTGGAAATTCTCTTGAAGCTTTTAAAATTCTCTCTAGAATTTTCAAAATCCATGGCCACATGTTTACAATTTCACATAAAAAAATGGCTAAAATTCCAGTTGAAATTTTTTCAAAGTCCCTTAAAAATTTTCCAATTTTTGTCCCAATTCTTCCCATGCCCATTGAAACTTTTCAAATCCCTCTCAAAATTGTTGAAATTCTCTTGAAGCTTTTAAAATTCTCTCTAGAATTTTCAAAATCCATGGCCACATGTTTACAATTTCACGTCAAAAAATGGCTAAAATTCCAGTTGAAATTTTTTCAAAGTCCCTTAAAAATTTTCCAATTTTTGTCCCAATTCTTCCCATTCCCATTGAAACTTTTCAAATCCCTCTCAAAATTGTTGAAATTCTCTTGAAGCTTTTAAAATTCTCTCTAGAATTTTCAAAATCCATGTCCACATGTTTACAATTTCACGTCAAAAAATGGCTAAAATTCCAGTTGAAATTTTTTCAAAGTCCCTTAAAAATTTTCCAATTTTTGTCCCAATTCTTCCCATGCCCATTGAAACTTTTCAAATCCCTCTCAAAATTGTTGAAATTCTGTTGAAGCTTTTAAAATTCTCTCTAGAATTTTCAAAATCCATGTCCACATGTTTACAATTTCACGTCAAAAAATGGCTAAAATTCCAGTTGAAATTTTTTCAAAGTCCCTTAAAAATTTTCCAATTTTTGTCCCAATTCTTCCCATGCCCATTGAAACTTTTCAAATCCCTCTCAAAATTGTTGAAATTCTCTTGAAGCTTTTAAAATTCTCTCTAGAATTTTCAAAATCCATGGCCACATGTTTACAATTTCACGTCAAAAAATGGCTAAAATTCCAGTTGAAATTTTTTCAAAGTCCCTTAAAAATTTTCCAATTTTTGTCCCAATTCTTCCCATTCCCATTGAAACTTTTCAAATCCCTCTCAAAATTGTTGAAATTCTGTTGAAGCTTTTAAAATTCTCTCTAGAATTTTCAAAATCCATGGCCACATGTTTACAATTTCACGTCAAAAAATGGCTAAAATTCCAGTTGAAATTTTTTCAAAGTCCCTTAAAAATTTTCCAATTTTTGTCCCAATTCTTCCCATGCCCATTGAAACTTTTCAAATCCCTCTCAAAATTGTTGAAATTCTGTTGAAGCTTTTAAAATTCTCTCTAGAATTTTCAAAATCCATGTCCACATGTTTACAATTTCACGTCAAAAAATGGCTAAAATTCCAGTTGAAATTTTTTCAAAGTCCCTTAAAAATTTTCCAATTTTTGTCCCAATTCTTCCCATTCCCATTGAAACTTTTCAAATCCCTCTCAAAATTGTTGAAATTCTCTTGAAGCTTTTAAAATTCTCTCTAGAATTTTCAAAATCCATGGCCACATGTTTACAATTTCACGTCAAAAAATGGCTAAAATTCCAGTTGAAATTTTTTCAAAGTCCCTTAAAAATTTTCCAATTTTTGTCCCTATTCTTCCCATGCCCATTGAAACTTTTCAAATCCCTCTCAAAATTGTTGAAATTCTCTTGAAGCTTTTAAAATTCTCTCTAGAATTTTCAAAATCCATGTCCACATGTTTACAATTTCACATAAAAAAATGGCTAAAATTCCAGTTGAAATTTTTTCAAAGTCCCTTAAAAATTTTCCAATTTTTGTCCCAATTCTTCCCATTCCCATTGAAACTTTTCAAATCCCTCTCAAAATTGTTGAAATTCTGATGAAGCTTTTAAAATTCTCTCTAGAATTTTCAAAATCCATGGCCACATGTTTACAATTTCACATAAAAAAATGGCTAAAATTCCAGTTGAAATTTTTTCAAAGTCCCTTAAAAATTTTCCAATTTTTGTCCCAATTCTTCCCATGCCCATTGAAACTTTTCAAATCCCTCTCAAAATTGTTGAAATTCTCTTGAAGCTTTTAAAATTCTCTCTAGAATTTTCAAAATCCATGGCCACATGTTTACAATTTCACGTCAAAAAATGGCTAAAATTCCAGTTGAAATTTTTTCAAAGTCCCTTAAAAATTTTCCAATTTTTGTCCCAATTCTTCCCATTCCCATTGAAACTTTTCAAATCCCTCTCAAAATTGTAGAAATTCTGTTGAAGCTTTTAAAATTCTCTCTAGAATTTTCAAAATCCATGGCCACATGTTTACAATTTCACGTCAAAAAATGGCTAAAATTCCAGTTGAAATTTTTTCAAAGTCCCTTAAAAATTTTCCAATTTTTGTCCCAATTCTTCCCATGCCCATTGAAACTTTTCAAATCCCTCTCAAAATTGTTGAAATTCTGTTGAAGCTTTTAAAATTCTCTCTAGAATTTTCAAAATCCATGGCCACATGTTTACAATTTCACGTCAAAAAATGGCTAAAATTCCAGTTGAAATTTTTTCAAAGTCCCTTAAAAATTTTCCAATTTTTGTCCCAATTCTTCCCATGCCCATTGAAACTTTTCAAATCCCTCTCAAAATTGTTGAAATTCTGTTGAAGCTTTTAAAATTCTCTCTAGAATTTTCAAAATCCATGGCCACATGTTTACAATTTCACGTCAAAAAATGGCTAAAATTCCAGTTGAAATTTTTTCAAAGTCCCTTAAAAATTTTCCAATTTTTGTCCCAATTCTTCCCATTCCCATTGAAACTTTTCAAATCCCTCTCAAAATTGTTGAAATTCTCTTGAAGCTTTTAAAATTCTCTCTAGAATTTTCAAAATCCATGGCCACATGTTTACAATTTCACGTCAAAAAATGGCTAAAATTCCAGTTGAAATTTTTTCAAAGTCCCTTAAAAATTTTCCAATTTTTGTCCCAATTCTTCCCATTCCCATTGAAACTTTTCAAATCCCTCTCAAAATTGTTGAAATTCTCTTGAAGCTTTTAAAATTCTCTCTAGAATTTTCAAAATCCATGGCCACATGTTTACAATTTCACGTCAAAAAATGGCTAAAATTCCAGTTGAAATTTTTTCAAAGTCCCTTAAAAATTTTCCAATTTTTGTCCCAATTCTTCCCATTCCCATTGAAACTTTTCAAATCCCTCTCAAAATTGTTGAAATTCTCTTGAAGCTTTTAAAATTCTCTCTAGAATTTTCAAAATCCATGGCCACATGTTTACAATTTCACGTCAAAAAATGGCTAAAATTCCAGTTGAAATTTTTTCAAAGTCCCTTAAAAATTTTCCAATTTTTGTCCCAATTCTTCCCATGCCCATTGAAACTTTTCAAATCCCTCTCAAAATTGTTGAAATTCTGTTGAAGCTTTTAAAATTCTCTCTAGAATTTTCAAAATCCATGGCCACATGTTTACAATTTCACGTCAAAAAATGTCTAAAATTCCAGTTGAAATTTTTTCAAAGTCCCTGAAAAATTTTCCAATTTTTGTCCCAATTCTTCCCATTCCCATTGAAACTTTTCAAATCCCTCTCAAAATTGTTGAAATTCTCTTGAAGCTTTTAAAATTCTCTCTAGAATTTTCAAAATCCATGTCCACATGTTTACAATTTCACGTCAAAAAATGGCTAAAATTCCAGTTGAAATTTTTTCAAAGTCCCTTAAAAATTTTCCAATTTTTGTCCCTATTCTTCCCATGCCCATTGAAACTTTTCAAATCCCTCTCAAAATTGTTGAAATTCTCTTGAAGCTTTTAAAATTCTCTCTAGAATTTTCAAAATCCATGTCCACATGTTTACAATTTCACGTCAAAAAATGGCTGAAATTCCAGTTGAAATTTTTTCAAAGTCCCTTAAAAATTTTCCAATTTTTGTCCCAATTCTTCCCATTCCCATTGAAACTTTTCAAATCCCTCTCAAAATTGTTGAAATTCTGTTGAAGCTTTTAAAATTCTCTCTAGACTTTTCAAAATCCATGGCCACATGTTTACAATTTCACATAAAAAAATGGCTAAAATTCCAGTTGAAATTTTTTCAAAGTCCCTTAAAAATTTTCCAATTTTTGTCCCAATTCTTCCCATGCCCATTGAAACTTTTCAAATCCCTCTCAAAATTGTTGAAATTCTGTTGAAGCTTTTAAAATTCTCTCTAGAATTTTCAAAATCCATGGCCACATGTTTACAATTTCACGTCAAAAAATGGCTAAAATTCCAGTTGAAATTTTTTCAAAGTCCCTTAAAAATTTTCCAATTTTTGTCCCAATTCTTCCCATTCCCATTGAAACTTTTCAAATCCCTCTCCAAATTGTTGAAATTCTGTTGAAGCTTTTAAAATTCTCTCTAGAATTTTCAAAATCCATGGCCACATGTTTACAATTTCACGTCAAAAAATGGCTAAAATTCCAGTTGAAATTTTTTCAAAGTCCCTTAAAAATTTTCCAATTTTTGTCCCAATTCTTCCCATGCCCATTGAAACTTTTCAAATCCCTCTCAAAATTGTTGAAATTCTGTTGAAGCTTTTAAAATTCTCTCTAGAATTTTCAAAATCCATGGCCACATGTTTACAATTTCACGTCAAAAAATGGCTAAAATTCCAGTTGAAATTTTTTCAAAGTCCCTTAAAAATTTTCCAATTTTTGTCCCAATTCTTCCCATTCCCATTGAAACTTTTCAAATCCCTCTCAAAATTGTTGAAATTCTGTTGAAGCTTTTAAAATTCTCTCTAGAATTTTCAAAATCCATGGCCACATGTTTACAATTTCACGTCAAAAAATGGCTAAAATTCCAGTTGAAATTTTTTCAAAGTCCCTTAAAAATTTTCCAATTTTTGTCCCAATTCTTCCCATTCCCATTGAAACTTTTCAAATCCCTCTAAAAATTGTTGAAATTCTCTTGAAGCTTTTAAAATTCTCTCTAGAATTTTCAAAATCCATGACCACATGTTTACAATTTCACATTAAAAAATGGCTAAAATTCCAGTTGAAATTTTTTCAAAGTCCCTTAAAAATTTTCCAATTTTTGTCCCAATTCTTCCCATTCCCATTGAAACTTTTCAAATCCCTCTCAAAATTGTTGAAATTCTGTTGAAGCTTTTAAAATTCTCTCTAGAATTTTCAAAACCATGGCCACATGTTTACAATTTCACATAAAAAAATGGCTAAAATTCCAGTTGAAATTTTTTCAAAGTCCCTGAAAAATTTTCCAATTTTTGTCCCAATTCTTCCCATTCCCATTGAAACTTTTCAAATCCCTCTCAAAATTGTTGAAATTCTGTTGAAGCTTTTAAAATTCTCTCTAGAATTTTCAAAATCCATGGCCACATGTTTACAATTTCACGTCAAAAAATGGCTAAAATTCCAGTTGAAATTTTTTCAAAGTCCCTTAAAAATTTTCCAATTTTTGTCCCTATTCTTCCCATGCCCATTGAAACTTTTCAAATCCCTCTCAAAATTGTTGAAATTCTCTTGAAGCTTTTAAAATTTTCTCTAGAATTTTCAAAATCCATGTCCACATGTTTACAATTTCATGTCAAAAAATGGCTAAAATTCCAGTTGAAATTTTTTCAAAGTCCCTTAAAAATTTTCCAATTTTTGTCCCAATTCTTCCCATTCCCATTGAAACTTTTCAAATCCCTCTCAAAATTGTTGAAATTCTGTTGAAGCTTTTAAAATTCTCTCTAGAATTTTCAAAATCCATGGCCACATGTTTACAATTTCACATAAAAAAATGGCTAAAATTCCAGTTGAAATTTTTTCAAAGTCCCTTAAAAATTTTCCAATTTTTGTCCCAATTCTTCCCATTCCCATTGAAACTTTTCAAATCCCTCTCAAAATTGTTGAAATTCTGTTGAAGCTTTTAAAATTCTCTCTAGAATTTTCAAAATCCATGGCCACATGTTTACAATTTCACGTCAAAAAATGGCTAAAATTCCAGTTGAAATTTTTTCAAAGTCCCTTAAAAATTTTCCAATTTTTGTCCCAATTCTTCCCATTCCCATTGAAACTTTTCAAATCCCTCTCAAAATTGTTGAAATTCTCTTGAAGCTTTTAAAATTCTCTCTAGAATTTTCAAAATCCATGGCCACATGTTTACAATTTCACGTCAAAAAATGGTTAAAATTCCAGTTGAAATTTTTTCAAAGTCCCTTAAAAATTTTCCAATTTTTGTCCCAATTCTTCCCATTCCCATTGAAACTTTTCAAATCCCTCTCAAAATTGTTGAAATTCTGTTGAAGCTTTTAAAATTCTCTCTAGAATTTTCAAAATCCATGGCCACATGTTTACAATTTCACATAAAAAAATGGCTAAAATTCCAGTTGAAATTTTTTCAAAGTCCCTTAAAAATTTTCCAATTTTTGTCCCAATTCTTCCCATGCCCATTGAAACTTTTCAAATCCCTCTCAAAATTGTTGAAATTCTCTTGAAGCTTTTAAAATTCTCTCTAGAATTTTCAAAATCCATGGCCACATGTTTACAATTTCACGTCAAAAAATGGCTAAAATTCCAGTTGAAATTTTTTCAAAGTCCCTTAAAAATTTTCCAATTTTTGTCCCAATTCTTCCCATTCCCATTGAAACTTTTCAAATCCCTCTCAAAATTGTAGAAATTCTGTTGAAGCTTTTAAAATTCTCTCTAGAATTTTCAAAATCCATGGCCACATGTTTACAATTTCACGTCAAAAAATGGCTAAAATTCCAGTTGAAATTTTTTCAAAGTCCCTTAAAAATTTTCCAATTTTTGTCCCAATTCTTCCCATTCCCATTGAAACTTTTCAAATCCCTCTCAAAATTGTTGAAATTCTGTTGAAGCTTTTAAAATTCTCTCTAGAATTTTCAAAATCCATGGCCACATGTTTACAATTTCACGTCAAAAAATGGCTAAAATTCCAGTTGAAATTTTTTCAAAGTCCCTTAAAAATTTTCCAATTTTTGTCCCAATTCTTCCCATTCCCATTGAAACTTTTCAAATCCCTCTCAAAATTGTTGAAATTCTCTTGAAGCTTTTAAAATTCTCTCTAGAATTTTCAAAATCCATGGCCACATGTTTACAATTTCACGTCAAAAAATGGCTAAAATTCCATTTGAAATTTTTTCAAAGTCCCTTAAAAATTTTCCAATTTTTGTCCCAATTCTTCCCATTCCCATTGAAACTTTTCAAATCCCTCTAAAAATTGTTGAAATTCTCTTGAAGCTTTTAAAATTCTCTCTAGAATTTTCAAAATCCATGGCCACATGTTTACAATTTCACATTAAAAAATGGCTAAAATTCCAGTTGAAATTTTTTCAAAGTCCCTTAAAAATTTTCCAATTTTTGTCCCAATTCTTCCCATTCCCATTGAAACTTTTCAAATCCCTCTCAAAATTGTTGAAATTCTGTTGAAGCTTTTAAAATTCTCTCTAGAATTTTCAAAATCCATGGCCACATGTTTACAATTTCACGTCAAAAAATGGCTAAAATTCCAGTTGAAATTTTTTCAAAGTCCCTTAAAAATTTTCCAATTTTTGTCCCAATTCTTCCCATGCCCATTGAAACTTTTCAAATCCCTCTCAAAATTGTTGAAATTCTGTTGAAGCTTTTAAAATTCTCTCTAGAATTTTCAAAATCCATGGCCACATGTTTACAATTTCACGTCAAAAAATGGCTAAAATTCCAGTTGAAATTTTTTCAAAGTCCCTTAAAAATTTTCCAATTTTTGTCCCAATTCTTCCCATTCCCATTGAAACTTTTCAAATCCCTCTCAAAATTGTTGAAATTCTGTTGAAGCTTTTAAAATTCTCTCTAGAATTTTCAAAATCCATGGCCACATGTTTACAATTTCACGTCAAAAAATGGCTAAAATTCCAGTTGAAATTTTTTCAAAGTCCCTTAAAAATTTTCCAATTTTTGTCCCAATTCTTCCCATTCCCATTGAAACTTTTCAAATCCCTCTCAAAATTGTTGAAATTCTCTTGAAGCTTTTAAAATTCTCTCTAGAATTTTCAAAATCCATGTCCACATGTTTACAATTTCACGTCAAAAAATGGCTAAAATTCCAGTTGAAATTTTTTCAAAGTCCCTTAAAAATTTTCCAATTTTTGTCCCAATTCTTCCCATGCCCATTGAAACTTTTCAAATCCCTCTCAAAATTGTTGAAATTCTGTTGAAGCTTTTAAAATTCTCTCTAGAATTTTCAAAATCCATGGCCACATGTTTACAATTTCACGTCAAAAAATGTCTAAAATTCCAGTTGAAATTTTTTCAAAGTCCCTGAAAAATTTTCCAATTTTTGTCCCAATTCTTCCCATTCCCATTGAAACTTTTCAAATCCCTCTCAAAATTGTTGAAATTCTCTTGAAGCTTTTAAAATTCTCTCTAGAATTTTCAAAATCCATGGCCACATGTTTACAATTTCACGTCAAAAAATGGCTAAAATTCCAGTTGAAATTTTTTCAAAGTCCCTTAAAAATTTTCCAATTTTTGTCCCTATTCTTCCCATGCCCATTGAAACTTTTCAAATCCCTCTCAAAATTGTTGAAATTCTCTTGAAGCTTTTAAAATTCTCTCTAGAATTTTCAAAATCCATGGCCACATGTTTACAATTTCACGTGAAAAAATGGCTAAAATTCCAGTTGAAATTTTTTCAAAGTCCCTTAAAAATTTTCCAATTTTTGTCCCAATTCTTCCCATTCCCATTGAAACTTTTCAAATCCCTCTCCAAATTGTTGAAATTCTGTTGAAGCTTTTAAAATTCTCTCTAAAATTTTCAAAATCCATGGCCACATGTTTACAATTTCACATAAAAAAATGGCTAAAATTCCAGTTGAAATTTTTTCAAAGTCCCTTAAAAATTTTCCAATTTTTGTCCCAATTCTTCCCATGCCCATTGAAACTTTTCAAATCCCTCTCAAAATTGTTGAAATTCTCTTGAAGCTTTTAAAATTCTCTCTAGAATTTTCAAAATCCACTTCAACATGTTTACAATTTCACGTCAAAAAATGGCTAAAATTCCAGTTGAAATTTTTTCAAAGTCCCTTAAAAATTTTCCAATTTTTGTCCCAATTCTTCCCATTCCCATTGAAACTTTTCAAATCCCTCTCAAAATTGTAGAAATTCTGTTGAAGCTTTTAAAATTCTCTCTAGAATTTTCAAAATCCATGGCCACATGTTTACAATTTCACGTCAAAAAATGGCTAAAATTCCAGTTGAAATTTTTTCAAAGTCCCTTAAAAATTTTCCAATTTTTGTCCCAATTCTTCCCATGCCCATTGAAACTTTTCAAATCCCTCTCAAAATTGTTGAAATTCTCTTGAAGCTTTTAAAATTCTCTCTAGAATTTTCAAAATCCATGGCCACATGTTTACAATTTCACGTCAAAAAATGGCTAAAATTCCAGTTGAAATTTTTTCAAAGTCCCTTAAAAATTTTCCAATTTTTGTCCCAATTCTTCCCATTCCCATTGAAACTTTTCAAATCCCTCTCAAAATTGTAGAAATTCTGTTGAAGCTTTTAAAATTCTCTCTAGAATTTTCAAAATCCATGGCCACATGTTTACAATTTCACGTCAAAAAATGGCTAAAATTCCAGTTGAAATTTTTTCAAAGTCCCTTAAAAATTTTCCAATTTTTGTCCCAATTCTTCCCATGCCCATTGAAACTTTTCAAATCCCTCTCAAAATTGTTGAAATTCTGTTGAAGCTTTTAAAATTCTCTCTAGAATTTTCAAAATCCATGGCCACATGTTTACAATTTCACGTGAAAAAATGGCTAAAATTCCAGTTGAAATTTTTTCAAAGTCCCTTAAAAATTTTCCAATTTTTGTCCCAATTCTTCCCATTCCCATTGAAACTTTTCAAATCCCTCTCAAAATTGTTGAAATTCTGTTGAAGCTTTTAAAATTCTCTCTAGAATTTTCAAAATCCATGGCCACATGTTTACAATTTCACATAAAAAAATGGCTAAAATTCCAGTTGAAATTTTTTCAAAGTCCCTTAAAAATTTTCCAATTTTTGTCCCTATTCTTCCCATGCCCATTGAAACTTTTCAAATCCCTCTCAAAATTGTTGAAATTCTCTTGAAGCTTTTAAAATTCTCTCTAGAATTTTCAAAATCCATGTCCACATGTTTACAATTTCACGTCAAAAAATGGCTAAAATTCCAGTTGAAATTTTTTCAAAGTCCCTTAAAAATTTTCCAATTTTTGTCCCAATTCTTCCCATTCCCATTGAAACTTTTCAAATCCCTCTCCAAATTGTTGAAATTCTGTTGAAGCTTTTAAAATTCTCTCTAGAATTTTCAAAATCCATGGCCACATGTTTACAATTTCACGTCAAAAAATGGCTAAAATTCCAGTTGAAATTTTTTCAAAGTCCCTTAAAAATTTTCCAATTTTTGTCCCAATTCTTCCCATGCCCATTGAAACTTTTCAAATCCCTCTCCAAATTGTTGAAATTCTGTTGAAGCTTTTAAAATTCTCTCTAGAATTTTCAAAATCCATGTCCACATGTTTACAATTTCACGTCAAAAAATGGCTAAAATTCCAGTTGAAATTTTTTCAAAGTCCCTTAAAAATTTTCCAATTTTTGTCCCAATTCTTCCCATTCCCATTGAAACTTTTCAAATCCCTCTCAAAATTGTTGAAATTCTCTTGAAGCTTTTAAAATTCTCTCTAGAATTTTCAAAATCCATGGCCACATGTTTACAATTTCACGTCAAAAAATGGCTAAAATTCCATTTGAAATTTTTTCAAAGTCCCTTAAAAATTTTCCAATTTTTGTCCCAATTCTTCCCATTCCCATTGAAACTTTTCAAATCCCTCTAAAAATTGTTGAAATTCTCTTGAAGCTTTTAAAATTCTCTCTAGAATTTTCAAAATCCATGGCCACATGTTTACAATTTCACATTAAAAAATGGCTAAAATTCCAGTTGAAATTTTTTCAAAGTCCCTTAAAAATTTTCCAATTTTTGTCCCAATTCTTCCCATTCCCATTGAAACTTTTCAAATCCCTCTCAAAATTGTTGAAATTCTGTTGAAGCTTTTAAAATTCTCTCTACAATTTTCAAAATCCATGGCCACATGTTTACAATTTCACGTCAAAAAATGGCTAAAATTCCAGTTGAAATTTTTTCAAAGTCCCTTAAAAATTTTCCAATTTTTGTCCCAATTCTTCCCATGCCCATTGAAACTTTTCAAATCCCTCTCAAAATTGTTGAAATTCTGTTGAAGCTTTTAAAATTCTCTCTAGAATTTTCAAAATCCATGGCCACATGTTTACAATTTCACGTCAAAAAATGGCTAAAATTCCAGTTGAAATTTTTTCAAAGTCCCTTAAAAATTTTCCAATTTTTGTCCCAATTCTTCCCATTCCCATTGAAACTTTTCAAATCCCTCTCAAAATTGTTGAAATTCTGTTGAAGCTTTTAAAATTCTCTCTAGAATTTTCAAAATCCATGGCCACATGTTTACAATTTCACGTCAAAAAATGGCTAAAATTCCAGTTGAAATTTTTTCAAAGTCCCTTAAAAATTTTCCAATTTTTGTCCCAATTCTTCCCATTCCCATTGAAACTTTTCAAATCCCTCTCAAAATTGTTGAAATTCTCTTGAAGCTTTTAAAATTCTCTCTAGAATTTTCAAAATCCATGTCCACATGTTTACAATTTCACGTCAAAAAATGGCTAAAATTCCAGTTGAAATTTTTTCAAAGTCCCTTAAAAATTTTCCAATTTTTGTCCCAATTCTTCCCATGCCCATTGAAACTTTTCAAATCCCTCTCAAAATTGTTGAAATTCTGTTGAAGCTTTTAAAATTCTCTCTAGAATTTTCAAAATCCATGGCCACATGTTTACAATTTCACGTCAAAAAATGTCTAAAATTCCAGTTGAAATTTTTTCAAAGTCCCTGAAAAATTTTCCAATTTTTGTCCCAATTCTTCCCATTCCCATTGAAACTTTTCAAATCCCTCTCAAAATTGTTGAAATTCTCTTGAAGCTTTTAAAATTCTCTCTAGAATTTTCAAAATCCATGGCCACATGTTTACAATTTCACGTCAAAAAATGGCTAAAATTCCAGTTGAAATTTTTTCAAAGTCCCTTAAAAATTTTCCAATTTTTGTCCCTATTCTTCCCATGCCCATTGAAACTTTTCAAATCCCTCTCAAAATTGTTGAAATTCTCTTGAAGCTTTTAAAATTCTCTCTAGAATTTTCAAAATCCATGTCCACATGTTTACAATTTCACGTCAAAAAATGGCTAAAATTCCAGTTGAAATTTTTTCAAAGTCCCTTAAAAATTTTCCAATTTTTGTCCCAATTCTTCCCATTCCCATTGAAACTTTTCAAATCCCTCTCAAAATTGTTGAAATTCTGCTTGAAGCTTTTAAAATTCTCTCTAGAATTTTCAAAATCCATGGCCACATGTTTACAATTTCACATCAAAAAATGGCTAAAATTCCAGTTGAAATTTTTTCAAAGTCCCTTAAAAATTTTCCAATTTTTGTCCCAATTCTTCCCATTCCCATTGAAACTTTTCAAATCCCTCTCAAAATTGTTGAAATTCTGTTGAAGCTTTTAAAATTCTCTCTAGAATTTTAAAAGCTTCAACAGAATTTCAACAATTTTGAGAGGGATTGAAAAGTTTCAATGGGAATGGGAAGAATTGGGACAAAATTGGAAAATTTTTAGGGACTTTGAAAAATTTCAACTGAATTTTAGCCATTTTTTTATTGAAATGTAAACATGGCCTGGATTTTGAAATTCTAGAGAGAATTTTAAAAGCTTCAACAGAATTTCAACAATTTGGAAGGATTTGAAAAGTTTCAATGGGAATGGGAAGAATGGACAAAATTAGGAAAATTTTTAAGGACTTTGAAAAAATTTCAACTATTTTTGCCATTTTTTGACGTGAAATTGTAAACATGTGGACATGGATTTTGAATCTAGAGAGATTTTAAAAGCTTCAAGAGAATTTCAACAATTTTGAGAGGGATTTGAAAAGTTTCAATGGGCATGGGAAGAATAGGGACAAAAATTGGAAATTTTTAAGGACTTTGAAAAAATTTCAACTGGAATTTTAGCCATTTTTGACGTGAAATTGTAAACATGTGGCCATGGATTTTGAAAATTCTAGAGAGAATTTTAAAAGCTTCAAGAGAATTTCAACAATTTTGAGAGGGATTTGAAAAGTTTCAATGGGAATGGGAAAATTACAAAAATTGGAAAATTTTTCAGGGACTTTGAAAAATTCTCACTAGAATTTTCAAAATCCATGGCCACATGTTTACAATTTCACATTAAAAAATGGCTAAAATTCCAGTTGAAATTTTTTCAAAGTCCCTTAAAAATTTTCCAATTTTTGTCCCAATTCTTCCCATTCCCATTGAAACTTTTCAAATCCCTCTCAAAATTGTTGAAATTCTGTTGAAGCTTTTAAAATTCTCTCTAGAATTTTCAAAATCCATGGCCACATGTTTACAATTTCACGTCAAAAAATGGCTAAAATTCCAGTTGAAATTTTTTCAAAGTCCCTGAAAAATTTTCCAATTTTTGTCCCAATTCTTCCCATTCCCATTGAAACTTTTCAAATCCCTCTCAAAATTGTTGAAATTCTCTTGAAGCTTTTAAAATTCTCTCTAGAATTTTCAAAATCCATGTCCACATGTTTACAATTTCACATAAAAAAATGGCTAAAATTCCAGTTGAAATTTTTTCAAAGTCCCTTAAAAATTTTCCAATTTTTGTCCCAATTCTTCCCATTCCCATTGAAACTTTTCAAATCCCTCTCAAAATTGTTGAAATTCTCTTGAAGCTTTTAAAATTCTCTCTAGAATTTTCAAAATCCATGTCCACATGTTTACAATTTCACGTCAAAAAATGGCTAAAATTCCAGTTGAAATTTTTTCAAAGTCCCTTAAAAATTTTCCAATTTTTGTTCCAATTCTTCCCATTCCCATTGAAACTTTTCAAATCCCTCTCAAAATTGTTGAAATTCTCTTGAAGCTTTTAAAATTCTCTCTAGAATTTTCAAAATCCATGGCCACATGTTTACAATTTCACGTCAAAAAATGGCTAAAATTCCAGTTGAAATTTTTTCAAAGTCCCTTAAAAATTTTCCAATTTTTGTCCCAATTCTTCCCATTCCCATTGAAACTTTTCAAATCCCTCTCAAAATTGTTGAAATTCTCTTGAAGCTTTTAAAATTCTCTCTAGACTTTTCAAAATCCATGTCCACATGTTTACAATTTCACGTCAAAAAATGGCTAAAATTCCAGTTGAAATTTTTTCAAAGTCCCTGAAAAATTTTCCAATTTTTGTCCCAATTCTTCCCATTCCCATTGAAACTTTTCAAATCCCTCTCAAAATTGTTGAAATTCTCTTGAAGCTTTTAAAATTCTCTCTAGAATTTTCAAAATCCATGGCCACATGTTTACAATTTCACGTCAAAAAATGGCTAAAATTCCAGTTGAAATTTTTTCAAAGTCCCTTAAAAATTTTCCAATTTTTGTTCCAATTCTTCCCATTCCCATTGAAACTTTTCAAATCCCTCTCAAAATTGTTGAAATTCTCTTGAAGCTTTTAAAATTCTCTCTAGAATTTTCAAAATCCATGTCCACATGTTTACAATTTCACGTCAAAAAATGGCTAAAATTCCAGTTGAAATTTTTTCAAAGTCCCTTAAAAATTTCCAATTTTTGTCCCAATTCTTCCCATTCCCATTGAAACTTTTCAAATCCCTCTCAAAATTGTTGAAATTCTCTTGAAGCTTTTAAAATTCTCTCTAGAATTTTCAAAATCCATGTCCACATGTTTACAATTTCACGTCAAAAAATGGCTAAAATTCCAGTTGAAATTTTTTCAAAGTCCCTTAAAAATTTTCCAATTTTTGTCCCAATTCTTCCCATTCCCATTGAAACTTTTCAAATCCCTCTCAAAATTGTTGAAATTCTGTTGAAGCTTTTAAAATTCTCTCTAGAATGTTCAAAATCCATGGCCACATGTTTACAATTTCACGTCAAAAAATGGCTAAAATTCCAGTTGAAATTTTTTCAAAGTCCCTTAAAAATTTTCCAATTTTTGTCCCAATTCTTCCCATTCCCATTGAAACTTTTCAAATCCCTCTCAAAATTGTTGAAATTCTGTTGAAGCTTTTAAAATTTTCTCTAGAATTTTCAAAATCCATG